>NC_064818.1:61131387-61132755 GCF_023721935.1 Panthera uncia | reverse complement strand
GAAAAGAAAAGAAAAGAAAAGAAAAGAAAAGAAAAGAAAAGAAAAGAAAGAAAAGAGAAAGGAAAGGAAAGGGAAGGAAAGGGAAGGGAAGGGAAGGGAAGGGAAGGGAAGGGAATGAAAGGAAAGGAAGAAAAAAATCAAGTACTCAGCAGAATATAGTAACAAATGCTGGTCATATTCTAAAACTTTTAAAAAGAAAAAGAAAAAGAAAATATTCCCCAAAATGCATGTTTCTGGCATGCACCTGTGTTTGGCATCAAAAACAGATTTATCAGGGACAAAGCGCATGCAGTTTTACTTAATGTATTCTAAATGACAATGCAACGCCCACAGCCAGGTCAAAACGGACCCTCCTTACATCTGTACCTTTGACAATTTCCATAAAATGTCTCTCCACTTGGTCAGCCTATAACCCCATGAGGTGGGGAGAGCAAGGATGAGTGTTCTCAGATAATGGAAGGACTTAGCACTGAGATCAGAGGGCATTTCCCCAGGCCTTAGGGCTAGTGCATGGAACAACCCAGGACCCCAACTCACAGGCTGGGGCCTGTTCCACAGCATTCCTCCATCACTACTATTTCCACAGATTATTTGGCTCAATTGTTGACCTAGGCTAATTATATTTTCATCTCTTTCATTTATATCATATATTTTCACACATTTCATGTGTTGTTAAGTTGATTTTCTTGGGTAGGGAAGAGCCTTATGATAATATGATCAACTCTGGGAAGAGTAAAATCCTTAAGTGGTGCAAAATGATATGTTATCAATTTCCGTGTAGACATGCGCAGGTGCATACCGTGCAAAGGGGTCACGTATTCAGGATCCTGGGATACCACTGCTTGTTTGCAGGGACAAGAAACAGAAAGGGTTTGCTCACCACTGTATCTCCAGGGCCTAACACAGCACAGAGTAGCCTGACCCTACATATTTGTAGAATGAATGAATAAACAGTTTTGAAAAAATTGCCCAGTGACTTTTTTGGGTAAGCTTGACTATATGAAGGGTTCATTTTTAAAGCTGACAGTCCCTGTAATTCACCATGTGAATGCAAAATAGCCTGATGAGCTATGGACATTCCTATTCGAATTACACTGAAGATGCCAGGAAATTACTAACAGGAGCCTCAAAATTCATCACATTAACTCACATCCCCAGAAAATTCATTCCTGAGGGTGTATTTCAGTGAAACATCTCCCTTGGGACCAGAGGCCTCTCCCCCTACTCTGAAAAATAGGATGGATATGGCAGTAAAGGAGCTCAGGGCTTTTCATTTTCCCAAGCCATTAAAATGCAAATTAGGGGAGGAGGGAGCCTTGCAGGCAGACACCCCCCCCCCCCCCCCCCCCCCCCCCCCCCCCCCCCCCC
>NC_064818.1:61051253-61131287 GCF_023721935.1 Panthera uncia | reverse complement strand
GACCTGGGGAAGGAAGGAGAGACAGTGACCACGCGGAAGGCAGACAACAAAGTGCAAAAAAGAATTCAGGGCTGACTGTTACTTGGAAAGCCACTTTCTCAAGAGGGCCTAGCCTGCATTGTGGGGACCCACAGAGGATGGCTACTGGTGAGCCTGGCAGATACAGCTGTCACCTGCAATGGTCACAACTCATGAGTCCCGGAATGGCATTAGGGAGTCAGTGGCTCTCAAAAAAACCATAAAAGAGTACAAAGTCCACAGTAATACAGGTCTAAATCTCTGTCCTTGCCTCTTCACCACCTGGCACCTAAGAAGTTCTCTCTTCCCCACCTCCTTCCTTCTCCCCTCACACCCAGTCTTGCCACACAGGATTCCTTCCAGCACTTTCTCCCCCTTGTCTTCCCACTGGGAGTGTTCTGTTCCCTACCCTGATCTGTCCTCTGGATGAGGGTGGTTAACCTCCACTCAAGCTGTTTACTTCAAAACACTGTTGCCCTCCTGAGTTTGAGGCTATCTGCCCTTCTTTCCTCCTGCCCGGAAACAATAAGTGTTTGGTGACACACATTAAAATCTGGTCTGACAAGAACAAAATTCTCGGAGTGATCAGAGTGGGAAACCTTAAAGGTCTATGGCCAACAGCCAAAAGCAGGCAGGCTGAGAATCCTGACAAACTAATCCTTGTGGGCCTCCGACCTTCCACACATAAAGCCTCAGTCAGCCATCTCCCACATGAGGTATCCAGGCCAGAGGATGACACAGAAAGTCAGCTAAAAGAGGCAACACAGACATTAAAACATTCATGCACTAAAGAGTTCACATAATCCACTCTCCAGCAAGTTCTTGCTTGGTCTATTTACTCTTATTTTAAATATCATTCTAAGATGGGCTTTCTGGTTTTCCAGTCTTCAACAGGTAATAAGTGGCAAGTTAGAAAGAAAAGGTAGAATTTAAAATTGTGAGAGGGGTGCCTGGGTGGCTCAGTTGGTTGAGCATCTGACTCTAGATTTCAGCTCAGGTCATGATCCCAGGGTCATGGGGTCAAGCTCTGCGTTGAGCAGGGAACCTGCTTGTATTCTCTCTCTCCCTTTCCCTCTACCCCTCTCCCCTGCTTATTCTCTCTCTCTCTCTCTCTCTCTCTCTCTCAAAAAAAAAAAAAAAACTAAACTAAATAAATAAAATAAATAAAATAGAAATTTAAAACAGTGAGCATCAATAGCTGATACCCAGATAGCAAGAAAAATAGAAAAAACCTATGAAAAACAGACCTAAGAACTTAAAACCCAATGCTTCTCCCTGGCCCTTGGGCCATTCATTACTCTATTAGAGGGCCATTCATTACTCTATTGACATCTACCCTAAAGGGAGAACAGAAAACAGGAATGGGGGGGGAGCGGGAAATGGCATCAGTGCACTCTGTTTAAGAAAGTAGGTTGCAAATGCTATATGTTAGGAAAAATAAAATGATTTTTATTTGTTCAAATGAAATGATTATGTTTTGAATGCCCAAAGCTGTTACTTAAAAATCTCACTTATGATCATCAAAATACTGTATTTTAGTTTTTGCTCACCTCAGTTGATCTTAAGGGAAACTTCTAAGGTAAAGAGAGCAGGTATCATTAGCTGGTTTGACCAAAGGGAAACTGAGGCACAGCAAAGTTGATGTTTGTCTAAGATCACAAAGGGATGAGGCCAGAACTAGAAAGACTTATTGATTCCTCAGCCAAGAGCAAGTCATGTCCTTTTGGCTCTTCTCCCTTTTGCTTTCCATGTCCTTCGTATCCAATGGTCTCCTTGTCCCCTTTCTTCTCCAGCTAACTCTCACCCTTCCTTCAAAGCTCACTAGGCTCACCCCTCTGGCAGCCCTTCCACTCTTCATGTTGCTGAAGAGTCCTCTATCTGCTTCCATAGCATCTGTACATTGGTAGTTCTCAATGTTGGCTGCTCATGAGAGCCACTGGAAGAGCTTTAAATATCTGGATGTCCGGGCCCCTCCCCAGACCAATGAAATAAAAATCCTTTGGAGATAATGAGGAAAAAGCTAATAAAAACAAGATAAAAGGGGCCAGCCAGATGTCCAAGGCTGGATACTCCCTTTGCATACTTTTGGCTTCTGTAATCTTGCTTGCCTCCTGTGTCCACCAACTGCCCAGATAGCAACACTGATAAAAGCCCCTTCCCCTTTTTCTTTTTTCTCTCAACCCTCTACCATCTCAGCCATAAAAGAAGGCCGATGCCAAGGTTCGGGGCTCAGCCTTTGGAGGTGACTCTGCTGGGTCAACACTGGTGTGCAATAAATAGTCTTTTCCTGATTTCCCTAGTGTGTGTGGCTTGTCTCTTCCTGGGCACCGAGCATTTGCTGTAACAATAAGATGATGGTATCGGTAGTTTTTTTTAAAGCTCCCAAGTGACTTCTATGTATAGCCAAGTGTTAGAACCACTGCTTTGCATGGCTCAGTCATATCACTTATGTCATTGCACTTGCCTGCTGTACTTGGATATAAATTTTAACAAAGTAGAACCCTATCTATTTATCTTGGAATCCTTGGCACTTTTGTGCTGAGTATATATCAGGGGCTACCAATGTGTTTATTAAATTAATATATTATTCATTTAATAAGCAATCCAGTCTACTATGATAATGCCAAAATTACAATGTGAAACTCACATTGAGTCATACAAACAGAGGGCTGAGGTCATACAAACAGAGGGCTGAAACTATCAGAATGGACTTTATGGACACCTGCTCTGTTTTACAGTCTCCCTTTCTGTTTATAAGCAAGTTGGTATTGTCAGGATAAGAGAATTCTCAGGTATTCTTCTGTCATTCCCCCAAGGTCAAGGGCAGGGTAGAATGGACAGAATTGGAACCTGGTTCCAATGACCAAGCCTAACTGGTTATCAAGTGCTATTCTATAACAAAAGAAAAGCCCTTGTCTCTTAGGAGCTTAAAAGAATGCAAACACCACCAATAAAAAACCAGAAACCATTCCCTAATTCAGGATTTCTCACTCCCTCCCATCTATCTAAAACCTTATCTTTTAAGGTTGAAATTGAATCACCTCCTGGAAGCTTTCCCTGGTCACTCTAGCTCACATTGATTTAACTCCTTTGGACTTCTACAGAATTCAGAATCTGGATCATATATCCTCTAGCATTTGTATTTTGATTAAGTTTTTGCTTCCCTAGAGCAGACCTCTGCAGTCTTGGCTATCTTAGTATCCCTATAACCTTTCCATCTTTTATAGAACTATTCTACCCAACTCAAGCCATGTGCTTTGTCCAGGGTCATCAATTACAGCAGCCCACCCATCTGAACCCCCAGGATGGTATATGATCCAGCATGATCATGAGGCATCCTGGTTGTGGTGATTGGAACATGTCAGGACAACTTAGAGGACTTCCTCAGAATTTCTCTAACTGGAGCTCATTAGAAAGAATTGCTTTTCTTCTCTACTCACCAAGTCAAGACTGTTGAGAGAAAATTGTCTAGTCTGATAGGGAGAATAGGTCTAAAGGGATGATGTGGATATAATACAGAAAGATTGGCATTGTGACAAGGAGTCTCATAGAGAGATAGGGATAGAAAGGATGATAAGAGGACAGTGGTTGAGACAAAGACAGACAGAGGTTCAGAAAGAGACAGAGTAGACCAAAATGGCAGCACAGGAGACTCCTGAGTGCCCTTCCTCCCAGGTACACACTGGGTATAGCTATATATGGAGCAATTCTCTCTGAAAGATAACCAGAAACTAGCTGAGTGATTCCCACACACTGGATGAATGAGAAAACACCCACACTGATATGGGGAGAAAAGGCTAAGATACACTCTCACCATGAACCCCACCTCTGGCACAGTGACAGATAATCAGGAGCAAAGGGTTTGGCCTCCATATTTAGCATCACAACTTTTAAGGCTTGCATCAGAGGGATGGGGCCCCAAAATGCCTAGCTCTGAAAGCCAGTGGGGCTTGTGTCCAGGAGACTATAGCAAACAAAGAAGCAATTCTTCCTGTGCAAGAGCAATCACTGAAGCTATTGCCCTAGGGCTCAGTGCACCTTCCCCCAGTCTTTCCCTGAAAGTGGTTTATCTGCATACTTTAAAAGCTGCTGCCTGAGGGCTAGGCTTCTAATTTATCAGGCTTTGAGGGGCTGTGACCCTCCTCACAGACTGAGGAAGCCCACTGATACCTCTCCCGTCTTCTCCCTACAGCCCATTCCTAGTTGCCAGTAGCTCCCTGGAAGGAGCTGTGCTACTGGAAGGACCACACCCCAGCTTTTAGGGTTGCTGCCCAAGGGATGGGTCCCCAGATCACCTGGCTCTGATAGCCAACAGGGCTTCATTCATGAGTCCCAGAGGACTATAGCAAACAAAGAATCCATTCTTAACCATCTACTTCCCCAAGGTTCAGTGCAGAGGAAACAGGTCCAAAACACCCATCTTCTACTCTTTCCCTGAAAGGGATTTATCTGCCTACCTTAAAGGCTACTGCCTGAGGGCCAGGCTTCTAATTTAGCAGGCATCTGGGAACTATCTGCAATCTTCCAAAGACTGGGGAAGCTGGCAGATACTTCTCCTACCATCTCCCTCAAACCTACTCCAATAATAAAACCAAGTCACCAGTATCTCTATGAAAGGAAGTTGTACACGTATGTGGCACCTCAGCTCTTGCAGTTGTCACATGAGGGATGGGACCCTGGATCACCTGATGCTAGTAGTAAATGGGTCTTGCATTCCTGAGGCACTAAGGACTGTAGCAAGCAAAGAAATAGTTATTAATGGACATAGCAGCACCCTTACCCCCTGCAGCTACACACCTAGGCCTAGCACTGAGGGAGATGGCAAAAAGGCCCACCTCCCAGTTTCTCCCTGGAAGTGGCTTATCTACATACTTTCCCAACTTGTGCCTCAGGAACCAGCTTCTCATAAGCCTGTATCTAGACGTTGACTGTAATCCTCAAGTTTGAGATACTGACAGGACTTGGGACACTCATGACTACTAAAAGCCATTAAGAACAAAGGAGGCCTGGACAAACACAAAGTTGAGAGACAGCTAAGAGCTCAGTCAGGCAGGTCAATGAGGTTCATCTCCTACATGAGGTCACTCTGTCAAGACTGGAAAAAGTGGCTGTTTTATCTAATGCTCAGAAACCAATACAAAGAGTCAAGGAAAATGAAAAACAAACAAACAACAACAACAACAACAAAAACAGAAATATATGTTTCAAACAAAAGAACAAGATAAACCTCTGGAAACTGATCTTAAAGAAATGGAGATAATAATCTACCTAATAGAGAGCTTAAAGTAATGGTCATAAAAATGCTTAACTGAGGTCAGAAGAACAATGCATGAAAACAGTGACAATTTCAACAGATAGAAATATTAAAAATTACCAAACAGAAATCATGGATCTGAAGAATACAATAATTGAATTAAACAACTGAATAGAAGGGTTCAATAAGAGACAAGATCAAGTATAAGAAAAAAAAAATCAGTGAACTCTAAGATAGAAGTGGACTTCCTCCAAAGGAGCAAAAAAGAAAAAAGAATTAAAAAGAGTGCATACAGTTTAAGGGACTTATGAGAAAACATACAATGGACAAATGTTCTTGTTATAGGGTTCCAGAAGATTTGAAGAAATACTGGCTGAAAACTTCCCTAACTTGGTGAAGGTAATAGGCACCCAGACCTAGGAAGCCCAGAGAGTTCCAAAAACAATGAAACCAAGGAGAACCACATAAGACACATTTACAATTAATGAAACCAAGGAGAACCACATAAGACATATTACAATTAAATTATCAAAATTTAAACACAAGTAGAGAATCTTAAAACCATCAAGAGAAAAACAACTTGTTATACCCAAGGGAATCCTGGTAGGACTATCAACAGATTTTCAGCAGAAGTTAGCAGGGCAGAAGGGTGTGGGATGATATATTCAAAGCACTAAACAAACAAAAACCTTGTCAACCAACCAAGAATACCCAGCAAAACTGTACTGCAGAATTAATGGAGACATAAAGAGTTTTCTAGACAAACAAAAGATGAAGGAGGAAATCCCCATAGATTAGTCTTACAAGAAATGTTAAAAGAGGTTCTTCGAGCTGAAATAAAAGGATGCTAATTAGTAACAGGAAAACAAACAAACAAAAAAGTATAAAACTCACTGGTAAAGGTAAATGTATAGTTAAATTCAGAATACTTTAATGGTGGTGGATAAATCACTGATAAGTCTAGTAGGAAGTTTAAAAGACAAAATATTAAATTGACTATAATTAACTTTTTAATGGATATACATGTAAATAAATGCAAATTGTGACATCAAAACATAAAATGTAGAGGTCCGGGATTCACACAAATAGAGAAATGCACTTAGAGACAAATGGCAGTTAGATGCATCTGAAGGTACTTCAGTCTGAATCCATTTGTGTGATGGTTAATTTTGTGTGTCAACTTGATTGGGTCATGAAGTGCCCAGACACTTTGGTTAAATATTATTATTGATGTGTCTTCTAGGATGTTTCTGATAAAACTAACATCTGAATCAGTAGACTGAGGAAAACAGATTGCCCTCCCTATATGAGTGGGCCTCCTCCAATCTGTTGGAGGCCTGAATAGAACAAAAGAAGGAGTAAAGGAGAATTCACTTACCCTACCTGAATGTTTTCTAGCCCCAAAACTGGTCTTCTTCTGAACTCAGATAGGAATTTAGAGCATTAACTCTGCTGGTCCTTAGGCTTTCAGACTTATACTGGAACTACACCACTAACTCTGTGAATCTACACTTGCAGGTGGCAGACACTGGGACTTCTCAGCCTCCATAATCACATGAGCCAATTACTTCTAATAAATCTCTTTCTCCCTGTCTTCTCCCCCCATCCTCCTGTTGGTCTATTTGCATATACTATTGTCTCTTCTATATCCTATTGGTCTGTTTCTCTGGACAGCCCTGACTAATAAAATGTTTCTTAGTCCCATTCCAGCACTGCAGCCTGTTTATCCACATAAGGCCATAGCATACCCGTGTGAATGTGTTTCTATATTCGCTTAAGGCATCAATTTCAAAGAGAATGATTCTTAATATACAACCTATCAGGCACTGAGTTTCCCAAGGACAGGGACCTTAATTATCTTTCTCTAATATTTACCACCACACACAGCTCAGGATTAGGCATACATTCCGATTAAATGATGGGGATACGAAATTTGTACTTCAGAGCTGCTTTGTCTCTGGATCCACAAGAGAAGAGATTAAGCTGCTCAGCAGGCCAGAGATGCAGCAGAGAAGGTTGGGTGCTGAGGATAAGGAGAATACACCTGCCCTTTTCCAGCACACAGAGGAATGCTACTGCCCACCTTCTGCAGTACTGTTGGCATTAGCCTGGGGTTTCTCCACACTAACACTGTTGATATTTTCGGCTGGATAATTCTTCATTGTGGGGCCGTCTTATGCACTGCAGGAAATTTAGCAGAATCCCTGGCCTCTACTAGATGCAGTAGCATATCCCTACCGGCCTGAAAATGAGAATTGTCTCTAGACACTGCCTACTATCCCCTGGGGTCAAAACTGCCCCGAGTTGAGAACGAGAACCAGTGTCTTACCTGGACTCACTCAACTGATGCCTGGACTCTATCTCCCCTGCTAAAAAGGCAGCAAACAAACAAAACAAACAAACCAACCAACCACGCAGAGATCTCCCTTCCACACTTAGACCTAACACTGCTGATATGCCCATGAACTATCACTATTCTGGGCTACCCCACTTTATCAGGAAATTCTCTGACATTCATCAGGTGGAAACAATCAAGTTCCTAATCTTAAAGTCCCCCTCGCCCCCGCCAAAGCCCCCATTTTTAAAAACCAAATGTAAGAAAAGTGCAAACAAATACAGCAAGCAAAGAAATACAAGATGCAGATATTTGATAAGTTTTCTGGGGGGTAGGCAGAAGTTGTAAGGGATAAACCTGTGGAAATTTGGGGGAAAGCGCATACAGTAATAAGGATAAATGCTAATGGACATTGAGACCATTCACATGTCAGTCATTGTGTTCAGTGTTTTACATGCATTGTCGCAATTAATCCTCAAGATGATCTTTAAGGAAGGTACCATTCATTGAATTTCCATCCTTGGTAGGATGGGGATAATAAGAGAGATTAAATAACATACTTAAAGTCACACGATAGATAGTCACAATTGATAGACACTGAGAGTACCGTGTGTCAGGTTCTGTTTTACATGTAAATGCTGATCTTTAATTCTCACACCATTCCTATGAGTCTTGAACCATTCTTCTCCATATTTTCCATATTAAAAAGGTACATTCAGGCATTGAGAGATTAAACAACTCGCCAAAAGGCACACAGTTTAGTAAACTGCAAAACCAGGGCTCAGTCAGGCAAGTAGCTTTGAGCCAGGAGTTTAACCTCTCCTGTAAGCTGCCTCTCCTGGCTGGTGAGAGGTTTGCCTGCAGCCATCTCTCCTAGAATCAAAGACCAGAACCATCTTGCCCCATTGTCTCCACACCTCCCATATGGAGGTCCTCAGTAGCAGCTTTGTAGGAAATAGAAATGCACTCTATACATTTTCAATACAGCATCTCAGAAAATGTTCATTCTAGACTACATGAACCTGAAGCTCCCTCCCCCCCCCATTGGTGATAATCAGTAAGAAGGAAATTCTGGGAACAGAACAAGGAGGCTGGGCCAATAACAGAGAAGTAATAAATGGAGATCTTTGCAGAAGCCTGAGAAAGATAAATACAGCTGAGGAAAAGAAAATTTGGTGTTTGGGTCTGAGTCTACTGTAGGTCTATGCAAATGGAATGAGCCAAGACATATATAAAAGGGACCATGAAATTGCCATGAGTACAGGGGAAGGGATGAGAGGCATGCTTGCTCAGGTAGGCCAAGAGGGTTAGTGATTGCCCCGACCCCTCTTCCATCACAAACACACAAGCCCCTTCACATTTCCAGGAATAACATGAGGCCAGGATGGATAGAAAGGCCAGGACCCATATCCAATGCAGAACCAGCCATAGGACACATCAAGTTCCCTGTGCTGAATGGCTACAACAAAGTGAAAATGAATTTTCATGTATGCCATTGAAGTTACATGGAAGGAAACTACCAAAGATTTCTAAAATGTATCAGATAATAAAGAGAAATTACACATGGGTGGATTACTATTAATGCTAAGTCATCAATAGTGCCTTTATTTAGTGATATGTATTCCTGGTTTTAATGAGGTGACTATAAAACAATCAATTTTTTTTTTACATTTATTTATTTTTGAGAGACAGAGAGTGAGCATGGGAGGGGCAGAGAGAGAGGGAAACAGAATCAGAAGCTCCAGGTTCCGAGCTGTCAGCACAGAGCCCGACACGGGGCTCTAACCCACCAACTGTGAGATCATGACCTGAGCCAAAGTCAGACGTTTAACTGACTGAGCCACCCAGCTGCCCCTATAAAACAGAATTTAAAAGAACAAAACAGAGTTAAGGTATCAAGAACATGTATGAGTCTATGAAAATCCTTATAAATATTTAAAAATTCCCTAATGGTTAATTCTCTTTTCACAAGGTTTTCCTGAAACTTAACACCCATGATTGGGGAAAAACTAATCTTTTCCAGGGGATTTTCCCATTCTTCCTCAAAAGGGAAATAATATCAGGCCCTTTTCCACAAGCTCCCCACCCCATTTTGCACAGATGTGCCAATAATGACTTGTAGTTTCTACATCTGTGAAATGGGAAGATCATAATGCTGACTTCACACAGTTATAGGATTAAATGAGCTAAGTGGTAAACACTTAGAACAGTGTCTGGCACAAAAAAGCATTCTTTGCAGTTTGAAGGGCAGGATAAACTAATATGCTTTCCTGCCTACCTTCTTCCTTCCCTTGGACTTCAGTTCTACATCTGTTGAGCACTTAATAATGCAACATTGTGCCAGGCACTGGATATGAGAAGTCGCTGCTATGGAGTTCAGTTTAAGCACCTTTCCCCCTCTTCAGATGGATTATACACCACAAACCTGGGGATCAACCCTTGATCGAGGTTCTTTGAACAGCACGTTCTCCTCTCCAGTGTAGAAACCATAAAGAATTGCAATTGTTTTGTTCTAGCTGTGGGACACAATCCTTGACCTCTCAGGCTTCTGCTGGATCTTCTATTGGCATTTTCCATCACAGTGTTTGGCAAATGGTAGATCATCAATATGTATTTGATGAATGGATGATTACAACACTTTTATTTAGTCAGACAAATTATATACGGCCCTCTGTAAGCCTGGAGCTCACGTTTGGGTCTCAAAGACAAACCTTTCTTAAGGCCAAAAGAGATCTCATTTTCTTTCCTGTGCCCTAGATAATGTTTATCAAGTGGATTGCTCAACTGGTGTTAAAAAGGAGAAAAAAATCTATACAGATGTGAATAATGTGGGAGGTGATTTCCTCCCGGGGCTATTCAGCCCAGCCTCTCATAACATAGCTGCTGTCATGGGGAAGTGGGAGCACTAGACTTCTGTGCATTTTTCTCTCCTTGTGGATGAGAATCCCACAGCAAAATCTTCACCAGAAAAATAAAAACAAAAACAAAAACAAAAACTGGACACTGGGGATGCATGAGGGAGGTATTAAGGGTAAAACAGTGATCTGGTTGATGAGGGACCAATAAGGCAAGCTGGGGGCCAAGCACAAACTAGCATACCCCTATGTGTGATATTCCTCAAGAGCAACTGGCTGCGCAAGGACAGAGGGCAGAAAACAAATGGTTAAACTGATAAGAGTCTCCATCAGTTTACAAATGCCTTAGTACAATTACAAGAAAAGGACAATCTTATCAATCACCTTATTTCCAGGAACTCCCTACTGTCTTAATGTTAATGCTTTGCTAGAGGGAAAAACAACCTTAGTTTGACAACAGCCATGCCTCCAGGATTCTATGAATCTTCTTTAGCATATAGAAATACCTTTAAGAAATTTCCTAGACTTTACCTCCCCCAACTCCATAGTACATAAGCAGTCACTCTTCACAATCCCAGTGCAGCTCTTTCTGCCCATGGGTCCTGTCTCCATGTTTTAACAAAATCACTTTTTAGCACCAAAGACATCTTCAATAATTCTTTCTTGGCCGTTGGCTCTGAACCCCACCATCACTACAAAACCCCATCAAGTCAAAGTACAAATGCTTTACGAACTGATCAGCTAGCCACTTAAATTTACAAAACACTCTTATCTCAACAGATTTCTCCAATTCACACCACATTCTCCCCCTTTGTCTTTGCTCAAGCCACCTCTCCAGTGAAATATTTCTTCCATCCCACTCTGGGCCCTGTGGATGGCCCACCTCAATACCTCTTTCCAGGAAAGCTCCTGACCCTGGCTGAATATTATAACCCCTCGGGAAACTTTCTAAAAATACTAGACACCAATGCACAGGCCCTACCCCAAGAATTCTGGCTTAACTGGTCTGGAGCAATGAACTTCTCACAATTCAACAACATCAGAACCTTCTCCTTAAAACAGATGTTGGGACTCCACCCTCAGAACTTCTGATTCGAGAGTGGGGCCCAAGAATCTGTATTTTTAGGAAATACATAGATGATATCACAATATGGCCAGGCATCACACTATGAGAACTACTAGCCTGGAGAACAGTGCAGGATCAATAGCTTCTAGAATCAATAGCTTTTAGGTATTCCCAGGTGATAAGAATGTGCACTCAGAGCTGAGAATCATTCATTAGAGCTCAAAACACCGCCTCCATGAACTCAGCCTGAAACAGTCGCTTCCTTTGACGTGTCAGAGCAGGAATTTGGAATCAGACTGTGAGGTGCTATTTTTACAAGAACCACAGTTAGTACATGTACTAACTGTGGAATCATAGACCATTTACTTAACCTTTCTGTGCCTCAATTTTCTCATCTGCACAACAGGGAGATAATAATAGCACCCGTCTCATTATTTTTACAAGAACCAAATGAATTAAATGCATGTAGAACATTTTTAAGAGACAGAGGCATGTATTTAACATTTAACATTATATATAATGCTTACTATTATGGTGCTCCCATTATCTTAAGTACAATTAATATTTATTGAGTGCCTAATGGACCAAGAATTTTACTACCAATTTAATGTTATCTCACTTAATCCTTAAACAAACTTTCGTGACTGGTCATATAATTTTTTTTTTTTTTTTCAGATGAGGAAATGGAAGATTTTGAGATGTGAAATTACCCAACTGTTGGTACAGGGTGAGAAAGAGATAGAGCCTGGATTCAAACATGGTCTGTCTTACTCCATCTTCAGTTATTCGTGGGCCTGAATTTTTTCTTTCTTGATTGTACTAACCTCAAAGACAGGCTCTAGATATGATCAAATCATGCTTTCCATTGGTGCCTAGCAGTGTGTCTTGCTCTTCGCTTATTAAATATAAGTAGAGTAGATGAATAAATACACAAATTACAACAACAATAACCCTAGCAGTGTGTTTAGGATAAATGTTTAAAATAGCTCCATAATATGGTGAAGCAGATTCCATTCATTTAATTAATCTCTAGGCAATTAAATGAATAAAGTCTTCATTTTACATTATTATGCTGCTATTTTCACCATTTATCCTCAAAGCAATATTGGACCTGTCAAACACAGTCATCTGTGATTTGCCTGACAAATGTGATCTGGCTGTGAAAATGCCAGAGCTGCAAAAACAGGGATCTCATCCAGCTCAAATGAACATGGCTCCCCTAGTGGGCACATTGGGAGCTTGCCTTCTAAATCAGCAATAATCCCCGTCTCCTCCCAGATTCACAGATTTCTAGGGGTACACTCCCATGTCCAAACTATATGGCTCCATCCCTTGTTTATAGCTGATTAGACTAGGGATAGACAGCACCCCCCAACCCAAGCTGGGTCAAAGACATTTGTTTCCCAAACTCTGGGATTGATTGGAGAGAGTACACATAAGACTTAGGAACAATTCATCTTGGACACTTCTAGCTGCTCTGCAAGAAAGAACAGAGGAACAGAGATAAGAGAAAAAGAGGACTCTGTGAGATCTGGAATAGACTCCCTTCTAAGATCTGAATGCATTTATTTTCTTGGATCCTAATGATTCATTTATTGCCATTCATTCTCTCTCTCCCTCTCTCTCTCTCTCCCTCTCTCTCTCTCTCTCCCTCCCTCCCTCCTTCCCTCCCCATCTCTCTCTCATTAAACTAGCTCAAGGTAGTTACTGTTTCTTGCAACCAGAGAGTCATTACGAATATACTTGTTAAAAGCTGTTCAGTGTATATTGAGCCTTCTCATTATGCTTGGATTCACTACTATCTCCTCAGCATTCTGGTCCTCCCAGCAGAAAGGGCCACTGACCACTAGATCAGCGTCTTTCAACCTAGGGGTTGTGACCCATTAGTGGGTCACTTTAATACACTTTATGAAGTGTATTTAGTGGATCACAAGTCCTTTTTTTTTTTTTTTAATCAAATAGAATGAAATGGGATAGAAAATATCAGAGAGCATCTCATGTGGGAGACTAAGTATTTTTCATGTCAATTTAAGATGCAATAAAAAGACTTAGGTTTATAATGGGTCATAAGCATAACACTGCCTACTAGATAAGCAGTTAAAAAATAAGGAAAAACAATACGGTCTAATTCAATATATTTTTTAAGTTCTAGATGTTTGGAACTGAATATAGCAGTCACATGAATAGTTTCAGGACAAGGCATACGCACACCAAGAGGTCACTCCAATCAAACAAAGAGGTTGAACATAACTGAAGAATTTCAGTGAAGCATAGCCAACACCATGCTACACGCTGGCAGTGGTAATGTGAGGCTGAGCTTTGGTCATTGGTGATTCTGTTAACACAGTGACAATGCATGAGGCTTTATCTAAATACAACTGAACAACTGGCCTACTCAAAATATGACCAGTAATCCCTTGGCAAGTACTTCCTAAATACCTACTATGTGTGAGCATTCAGTGAGTTACCAGACAGCCTACCATGTGGCTGTTTGTGTGGCCACAGTCTGGCAGAGCTCTAGGGAACAGCCATATATTTCCAAACAAGATAATGTCACATGACAGCTCAAAAAAGACAAATGTTGGGGTGCCTGGGTGGCTCATGTGGTTAAGCATCCGACTTCAGCTCAGGTCATGATCTCATGGTTTGTGGGTTCATGCCCTGCATCGGGCTTTGTGCTGACAGCTCGGAGCCTGGAGCCTGTTTCCGATTCTGTGTCTCCCTCTCTCTCTGCCCCTAACCCACTCGCGTTCTGTCTCTGTCTCTCTCAAAAATAAATAAACATTAAAAAATTTAAAAAAATGTTCATCATATATTAATCCATAAAACAGACCAAGCACATTGCAACACTTGCAGAGTGGTTAGAGAGAATGGGTCAAGTCCTTTATCCTAGACATCTGACTTTGGAACTGCCATTCTCAGACCCCACTACCTATTTCCTGAGAGTATACTATTCCTTTCATAGGTATTTATGGAATGATATATAAAGGAAACTTTGGAAAGGCATGCTAGATCACAAAGGGTTTCACAGAGATGGGAAGACAAAGGCTAGGCTTGAAGAATGTGTGGGATTGAAAAGTCAAGGAGAAGAAAGAGGTAAAATGCATGATGCAAGGTACAGTGGGGCAAATGGACATGCTGTAGGGGTGGAATGTTGGCCAGAGGTCACAAGAGATCACTTTGGAGACAGAATAAGAAGGACCTCGAAGGCCACGAAAAGCCACCATCCCACGAATTACGGATCGGGTCCTGGAAACTCAAGTCTGGAATATTCCCTCCATTTAGGTTGCATCAGTGAAAAAAAAAATCCTGTTTCTGAAGGTATATCCATTCTATTTCTTCAGAAATAAAGCATATAAATGTAACTTCTGTAAACTGGTTTATTTAGAAAAGTCCAGGCTTTTTAAAATTTTGCTTTCTCCTTTTGTTGTTGTTGTTTTGGGGATGTGCTTAAAACACTATAACTTGGAGCAAGCGTGAGCCCCAAGTCACAGTATTTGTGGAGACCCTCTCACTCTGTCCTTCACCAATGGCCTGAGTCAATACCCATGGCCACTCAGGTGGGATGCAAACCAAAGCACAAGAAATGCAAACTCTGAGTGAGAGTAGTGCACACCAACTGTGCCAAGCCACCCAAACTCTGCCATGAGAGAAGAGTGAAGGAAGACATCCTGGTTGGCAGGAATTTTATAAACACTTGGATTAGGAAGGAACACCTGCCTATCATCCCCATGGTCACATGACAGCGTTGCTTCTCGGCAAAGCACCACACCAAGTAACTTGTCCCACTATTCCCACACAAGTACTGAGCACCAGCTACGAGTCCAGTACTAAAATCATAATGGCAGAAGATGCCAAGCTGAGTAAGATGAGGCTCCATGGCTGATACGGGAAAAGAGGCAGGCAGATATTCATATGAAAATGTAGCAGGGTGGTATGGGAATCCACAAAGGGGTGGGCTTTTATTTATTTATTTATTTTTTATTTTAATTTTTTTAATGTTTATTTATTTTTTTTTATTTATTAATTTATTTATTTTTTTAATATATGAAATTTACTGTCAAATTGGTTTCCATACAACACCCAGTGCTCATCCCAAAAGGTGCCCTCCTCAATACCCATCACCCACCCTGCCCTCCCTCCCACCCCCCATCAACCCTCAGTTTGTTCTCAGTTTTTAACAGTCTCTTATGCTTTGGCTCTCTCCCACTCTAACCTCTTTTTTTTTTTTTTTTTTCCTTCCCCTCCCCCATGGGTTTCTGTTATGTTTCTCAGGATCCACATAAGAGTGAAACCATATGGTATCTGTCTTTCTCTGTATGGCTTATTTCACTTAGCATCACACTCTCCAGTTCCATCCATGTTGCTACAAAAGGCCATATTTCATTTTTTCTCATTGCCACGTAGTATTCCATTGTGTATATAAACCACAATTTCTTTATCCATTCATCAGTTGATGGACATTTAGGCTCTTTCCATAATTTGGCTATTGTTGAGAGTGCCGCTATAAACATTGGGGTACAGGTGCCCCTATGCATCAGTACTCCTGTATCCCTTGGATAAATTCCTAGCAGTGCTATTGCTGGGTCATAGGGTAGGTCTATTTTTAATTTTCTGAGGAACCTCCACACTGCTTTCCCCCCAATGTATCATTCAGGGCCCTTGTTTCTTTATTGACTGTGTGTCTAGATGATCTATCCATTTCTGTAAGTGGGGTGTTAAAGTAGGGGTGGGCTTTTAAAAGTGAGTAGAAGAGAGACATACAAATAGATCCTATTGGTCCACCAGCGTAGCCCTGTGGTTCTCAAATCAAGTCTTTCTCAAGGGCTTCCTGTGTGTTCAGCACGAAGACTGAAGATAAGACGAGCGTCAGGGGGCCAGAGGAAGTGGAGGGGTTGGTAAAGTGGGGCAGGACATAATTTCAGAGAAATACATTCATGAAGGTATAGAGATCAGTTAAACAAAAACAATTAGGGACGAACATAACCCTCAATGCTCCCATCTTCCCCAAACTGGAGTTTGGAATGACAGAGTTAGTGCTTATTGGGGGTTCTGCTGATCACACTGAGTATTATTTTTAACATATAATGTGTTTTGGGGACATGAACTTGTCTCCTCAATAGTCCAGTGGTTAAGACAGGAGCTTTGGAATCACAGGTTCTAGATCATAATCCTGGCTCTATACCTTGGGCAAGTTAGTTTCCTTCCCTAAACCTCCAATTCTCTGAAACCATCAAAACTTCCCCTTCTAGTCTTGAAGAGGGTGAAATAAAATGACATAAGCACACATTTAGTGAATGTGCGCACTAGGTTCCAGGCATCTGATGAAGCATCCGGGAATGGACACATACATGTGCACATACGTGCACAACACAGATGCGCATACACACTCATTTCAACACGTACTACGTAGACAGTGTCTAATAAAAATTTGCATCAGAACGTAGCAGAAAGACCCCTGGACTGAAGCGAGGATAAAGGCTTCAATTCTGGTCCTAGTCTATTCAGTGACCTGATCCCAAAGTGCACCGCTCCTTGCTCTGTGGATTGAAGGGCTGCCAGGGCTGTGAGGCACCCACGGATCCCCTCCGTCTCTGGTCCCTCCTGTGGGGTTCACGCCAGCGCTGAAGAGGACTCCGGTATGCAAGCTCCTTCTTTGCACAGACAGATCTTCCACCCCTGACTGTCAGGTTCCTCCATGCTCCACCCTGCCCTGACCCCCTTCTCTGAGGGAGAACTTTCCTAACCAGGAGAGGGCACCACAAGGCAGAGGAGCCTCCTGCTGGGAGGTTCCAGAGCTGTCATTCGCCGGCAGCAGGGCCCACACCCAGCTGGCAAAGGCTCCTCCTGCTTCCAGAAACAGCCTGTACCCGCACCTCCGTGCGGACTGAAAGGCCAAGCCGGGCACCGGCAGGTGGAGAACCTGCTGGATGGACAAGCTGGAGGGGTTCCCCACACCTGACACATCGCACAGCCCTTTCACATCACCATCTAATTTTAACGCCTCAGTCTGGAGAGGTAGGTGTCGCTGTTCCCACTCCACAGGTGAGCAAACTCAGAAAGCTGAGGTCACTGAAGGTCACCAACCAGAGCTGGGGTTCCCACCAGGCTCTGCTGACTCCGAACCCAGGGCTCCGGGCGCGGCGGGCGCGGCCTCTCAGGCCACAAGACCTCACAGAATCAGATGCAAGATTACGTGGTCCCAATGGGAAGTGCTGGAGGAACTCAGAGTTAATTAAAAAGAAGGCAAAGGGCATTAAGGAGACAGCTTCGGAGGATGTTCTGTGGAAGTTCTAGAGAAGAAAGAGAAAGGAACCAGGTGTATTTATAGACTAATAATGTGCAGAAGAGGGGAAATATGTGCCGCCTCTGGTGATTCTCATCAAATTAATGGACGTTGCCAATAATTGTGGTAACATTTTTAATTGTATCTTAGCTCTGAAGAGAATAAAAACAGAATTTCCTCGTCTTTGCCTTGGGACTATTAGGGGCACACATTCTGGCACATTACACCAGCACAGACATCCCGCCTGGAGTCCGCACAGCAAGGCCTTACAGCTGTCCCACACCTGACTGGGGTCAAAAGCAGTTAGGAAAAGGGCATCTGCTGTATGAGTTCATGAGTGCACATGGGTGTGGAAGACAATAGGCACGGGTGCGAGGGGACGGGTTGGAATCTTGTGCAGACCCTGTGAAGAATTCGGTAAGCACCCAGCACCCCCAATGACCACGTAATGGTAGCTAATATTTGCATACTAAGCTGCCTGACGGTGGGCTGGTCCCTGTTATATAATGCTTTGTGTGTGTGATCTTATTTAATATTTTATAAGTAATTGGTGTGTTTATTTGGGTAATGTCCACCTCCCTTCTGGCTTAGAAGCTTCTTGAAGGAAGGGGGTCTTGCCTGCCCGCTATGGTAACTTTATTTCCTAACACAAAGTTGGTGCTCAATCATGTTGCTAAACAAAGGATCAAAACTCCTATAGGGAGGTACAATTTTTTTAAATGATTTTTTTAATGTTTATTTATTTTTGAGAGAGAGATGGGGTGGGGAAAGAGAGAGAGAGGGAAGGAGAGCAAGCAAGCAGGGGAGGGGCAGAGCGAGGGAGAGACAGAACCCAAAGCAGGCTCCAAGCTCAGAGCTGTCAGCACAGAGACCTATGCGGGGCTCAAACCCACGAACCATGAGATCATGACCTGAGCCAAAGGTGGAAGCTCAACCAACTGAGCCACCCAGGCATCCCCAGGGGAGGTACAACTTTTACCTGCATTTACTAACAAGGGCCTACTGGCTTGTCTAAGTCACATAGCTAATAAATGGCAGTCGCTGCATTCACACTAAGGTCAGACGGACCCAGCTCTGGAACAACATCTTGTGATGCACCATGAAGGCTGCCTCTGGTGACTGGAGAAAGAGGGAGGAAGGCAAGAATATGACCAACATGTGTTAATCAGCTACTCTGCACCAGCCACCTTATTTCTTTATATCATTTAATCCTGAGAAGGAGTCTATGAAGCATGCAGTGCCCATAAATTGTAAGTGCAGGAACAGAGGTCCTGACAATTTAAGTGACTTGCCCAAGATTACTCAGGTAGCAACGGAGAAGAGGGAGGATTCAAATGACTCCATAATTTAACCTCTATAGAGCTACCCTTTACTTCACGCCTTCCCAGAAACTGACACCACACAGATGAAATTACATCCTGAAAACACAAGGCATTGAGGTGAAGAAAATAAAAGTATACGGTTTCCTGTTTCTTCAAACAAATCCTTTAGGGACAACTTGGGGACAAACTGTGATGCAGATGATTCTCTGATGACCGCCCTCCCCCAATCCCTGACTCCACCCCTCTTTCAGTTCTTCTCTTATTTCTACAGCCACTAGCCTCATGCTTCTTACCCACAGGCATCCCTGTCCTACCCTAGGACCTAAGACATTCCCTTCTTAGGCCTGCCCTTCCTGGATAATATTCTGGGCTCTAAAATCAGCCACCAGTAGCCCATGGATATGCCCGGGCTCTCAAAGAAAAATAATGAATGAATGTAAAGATATCCTTCGGTAACAAGCAAGGACATCTTGGGGCAGCAGAACAAACCAAAAATAACCAGTTATATTTTCTATGCTGGTGCCAGATGTTGAATACCTCCTGTGCAGCATCACTCTTTAAGCAGGGGATACATGAGTGAAATTCCCCCTTTGTCTATGACTGGAAAGGATCAGTCTAGGTGCACACACCCCAAGGTCTCCAAACCTGGGACTTGCACAGAGAACTCATGCCACGGGTTTAGAAAACTAAACCTGGGTAATCTGAGGATCACCTATCTTCAATTCAAAGTAAGCACTGGTCCCTTCCTGCCTCTGTCTCATTTTCACTCTATTTTACTATGAGGCAGTGACAGAGGGAAGTGGGGTAACACATGCCCTTCACATTCAGAGAGACCTGGGTTCAAACCCAGCCCCAGTGCCTACCAGCTAAGTGACCCTGACATGCCCTTGCTTTCTCTGAGCCTCAGAATCCTTATCTCTGAAGAGGGAATAATAATACTCACCTCACAGTGTTGTTATAAGAATTTAACTAGATAATAGTAGGACACTTCTAGTACAGGCTTAGGAATACCCCATACATGCCAGCCATTCGTGTCTCTGGTCTCTGTAATAGATTATCAGCCTTTGACCCCCCGACCCCTGACTGTACTCAGGAACCTCCATCCCCACATTATACCTGCATAGACACTGCTGTAGGCACATCTCCTGGCTAAAAGAAGAAGCAGGTGAAATCAGCAGAAATTGTCTACAGTAGAGCTATTTAATTTGTCCCCAGAAAAGAATTCTTCCCAGGGCCCAGCACACTTCAGGGGCAACATGTGAAAACTCTCAGGCCGTGGAAAACTGAGTCCAAGATGACAATGCACAGCCCTGGCAGCATCGTCCTCTGAGATATCGCTCACACCTGTATCCTTCTGCCTAGAGAAGGGCTGCCCAGGGGAAGAGCAAGAAGTCAGAGCCCTGGGACAATTAAAATTAAACTGAACCAGACACTCTGGAATCCTCTCCTGGGAGTCATTCTGCCAAGGCAGGGGCAGGGGCGAGATCACTTAATAGGCCCTTTTTCATCTTTAATTTCTCTGATTCAGAAAGTTTACAAGATCAATTGCTAAGAAGGCTAATGTGAGGAGATGACGCAGCAGGTTGTGCTGGGCCCAGCGTCAGCTAATTCCTTAGCTTCTAACTAGAGCCCACAGGGACCCACTTATATAAAGCCTGAGAACTTGCCTGGCTCAATCACCCTCCCATTCCAAATCCTCCTCTATATAAAGAATTTGAACTGTAACCCAGCAAGAATAGCAGATCAACCCCAAGCCAGCCTGCACATCCTAGGAAGTTCGGGAAGATCCTACTTCATACACTTAGGCTTCTGCCCAGAGTGGGGTCCATGAGTCCAGAGCCTGCCTCACTCAGTCTTCATGCCCCAAATCCCAGGGACTTGCACCTTCAAAGGTTCTGTGAAGCAATGTAACATCATGTTCTAGTCACCGAGCTCTCAAAGCGCACACATTTAAATCCCATTGCTATTCTCTCTAAGCCGTGGTCTCCTCATCTGTAGATGGGAGTCCCAACAGAGCTTTGTGGGCACACAACTCAATAATGCCAGTCAGGTGCTTAGCATGGCACCTGAACTTAATAAATGCTAGCCATCGTGCACTTCCATTATGCTGGGGCCACCTGGTGCCAACGTACTGTGCTTATTTGGAGATTCAGTAAAAGTGGACCAGCACTAGGAAGCTCCTGTGTTTCATAAGAGAAACTGGACCATAATCAGACTTGATTTTAGCTAGTTCCCTAGTAGCTGCTGCATCCCCGGAGAGAAGTGACTGCCTTTTTATTCCTTTTATTATTTTCCCTTTCTCCTTTATTCCTGTAGTAAGTTAAACCCTCCCCTCCTCCCATCCCTCCCCACAGGAAGCCACATATAGGAACAATGCTGGCTGATGACAGTGTTGCTAAATGGTGCCTGGAAACAGCATGGATGAAGCAATAGCTGCCTCCCGTTCAAAAGACCTACATTCTCCGAAAAGAAACAACCCAGAAGGGGAACAGCTCGTACCAATCATTCTGGAAGATCCATCCTCCAGGACCCTTCAATTTCCCTAACAGGACACTTGCTTCTCTTCTCCCATCATTGTCTGCATATTTTCCTTAATGATAGCAGAATTAAACTGAACTTTTTCTGCACAACTGGCTCTGGGGGATTCTAGAAAGCCTAGGAAGGAAGTTTCAATTTGTTCACTTGCTGAGAATGAATTCTGCCTCATATAACTCCTGACAAATTGCCATTTTTAAAGGGTTTGTTAATTTCCAATGAGCAAATGGCACATCAGATATCTTGTTTATTCAACAGATGCTCCTGAGCTAAACAAATGGTTCTTGTTTAACAAACATGGAAACATCTTGTCAGCTTCGCCGAGATCATCCTGCTTAACTATCAAGGGAGGGTCTCATGGCTTGTGGAGAAAATATGAGCTGCCTCCCTCCCATGTAGGGTTCACAAAAGGGTTGGGGACAGTGGTTCCACTGAAGGAGATGATGTGAATCTCCTTGATCACAGGCTGGGAAGTGGCTCTTTGACAAAAGACCTGGGATCTCTCCCTTTCTCTAAAGATGTTGGGTATTTCTGATTCAGTCTATTTAATCCAGCCATCTCCTCGGTGCTGAAATGAAAGCAGCATTGAAGGAGATCCTCACCTGACATACAGAGGTGGTATAACATTGTGGGTAGATCTCAGCTTTGGGGTAAGCCTAGGTTGGATCCCAGCCCCGTCACTTACTAATTATGTGTGAACTGGGATTACTTCGTAACCTCTGTCAACACCAATTTCCTCATCTGTGAAATAGGTCTAACAACAACATGAAAACCAAAGATGCTGACAATACTGATAAATGTTGACATTATTAATCCTAATTACATTTTTGAGAAATTTTTAAACGAAATCGAACCCAGGAATGAGTGTGACAGGCAGAGAGAAGGTTGGGAAGCACCAGATTCCTATTCCAATGTTTGGAAGGAGTAAATGTGGAATGTTTGACAATGTGATGACTCCAGTCAGAAATGAAATCTAAACAGACAGTGGAGTCTTTCCAAGCCTCCAAACTCCAGACTGATATCATAATTACGTTCAGCCAGTGAGCTAAGGATCTGGCTAGACTAGGAGGCAGGCTGAGATGGGGAGGGCTAGGAAAGAAGGGAAAGAAAGGAAGAGGCCAGCTTGCCAGGGGCACATGGGGACACATGGAGAGAGCTGACGGCTGACCTCTGTCAAGTCCGAATGTGCAAGAAGAAATCCGTCTGCTGATGGGTGCAGCACAGTACAACATATTAATTATACAAGGGATGGCATTTCAAAGCCTCCCTGCTGGAAAGTATCACAGAGAATTACCTTGGGACGACATCTAACTTGCTGAAAATTAATTTACTCCACAGTTTAGATGCTTTGGAGAGATGCAAAGTGAGGATGACCCCAGCTGAGCGTGGCAATACCATGTACTGTCTAAATGAGCTGCAGATATTAACCAATCTGAATGCATGGAAGGGGTGCAGAAAAAGCCCCCAGGCACGGTTCATTGCCTGACAGAATCTCCACAGCAACTGTCTGAGGTAGACAGCATTATCATCAGCATGATGCTGATGAAGAAACTGAGGCTTACAAAACTGGCCCAAAATATGAGAGCTTCTAATGAAGGAGTGAAGACATCTATCTCAGGAAATGTGTTCTTAACAACTCAGTGTGAGGGAGGCGGGGGGCTCAGGTCATTTCAAAAGTAAGGTAACTTCAGAACAGAACTTTGCAAGAATTAAGTAGTTTCCCTAGAGCTGTGTGTCCTGTCTTCATTGTCCTGGCAAAGGGGAGGCCTGACCAAAGACCCCCATGGAAAGAGCAGAGCGTATACGCAGACCAGCAACTGGTGTGGACAGTGGGTGGGGGTGAGGAGCAGTTAAGTGACTGTGAATTTGGAAAGATGTCTGGAAAGTGTCTGGTGTGAGAAGGCATGCTAGGGCAAGCTAAAGGTTTTGGAATTCAACATCTAGGGTAGTTCTTGTCAATCTTGTTCCCTGACAAATCTTTGGCAGATGGCGTTCACCTAGGACACAATCGGGTGAGCATAGCACGATTTTGAGAAAATCTCTTTTCTCTCAAATCTTCTTTAGTGAAATCCTGCGCAGTCATAATGCACATTCACTACATCTCTTTAAGGTCCATCCAGAAAGGCAGCTTTACTACGGTCAGTAAGAGAGACAGAAGAGGCCGGGGACACATTCGCTGTCTTTTAATTGATTTCTATTCATTTAGGAATGCAAAGAGCTAAGGATGACATAATTTTATTGATAACCTTGAATTGCCTCGAATTTACCCCCCCAAAAAAATTAGAGGGGAGAGAACTCATCAACATCAGTTATTTATTACTGGCCACAAAAATTTTGTGATACACTTCACAAGTAATCATGACTCACCAGTGTGTCATTACACTTTTATTTAAAATTCTTTTATAGTTTTCTCCTGACTTCAACAGAAGGTTTTAACCAAAAGAGAACATCATTTAGTCTGATTCTTAGCAAACTTACAAGGCAACGTAAAGGATCAATTCAAGTGGTAGCAAAGCTGATGGGAGAGAAGAAGGTGGTCTGGGCAAAAGACGATGTGTTCATCATCTGGTATAAAAAAATGCCAGAAGGGACAAAAAAAAGTTGCATTTGGGAAAAAGGTCTTGCACATGTCATAAAATGGCACGGGGATCAAGTGGGTGGGATGGCTGAGAGAATTAATGAAGGGGGTCCAAGGTGATTTGAGATTTCTAGGTTAGACAGGTAGATGGAGGGACAATCTGTGAAATCAGGAGGAATAATTTAACCAAACTGGGGGAAGAAAGAGACTTTTGTGCCTTTGGGGAATGCAGTATGTTCTGTTATGGAGAGTGTGGGCATGGAGATATATGAGAAATATCACAGTAGAACTTTCCAGTAGTGTCTGAGTGATGTCAGGGTAGAAATGTCTAGCGAAGCATGGGAAGTGTGTGTCTGAAATTCTAGAGAGAGTAGAGTGGGGGAAGGGTTTGGTGGTCTTTATAGGAACGAACAGGTGTGATGATAGTGGATATACTGGGGGAAAATAGACCTTTTCAAGAACAACAAGACAATGATGTGAGTGTCCTGGAAACACAGACATGTACAGGGTACCCAAATCAGGAAGAGCCAATGATGGATGCAGCAACGAAATGAGCAGGAAGACAGAAAGGAAACAAGAAAATTACAGTGATCAAGGAAGTATGAGGACTCTGGAAGGAAGCAGACAATGTGAGAACGCGAGCTGAAGTCAGGCAGAGTGAGAAATAAAGGGAAAGTACAGGATTTGGCATTAGAAGGTCCCTGATGATCACAGTCAAGGAAGCAGCAGTACAGAGACCAGATGGAGGGGGTTTAAAGGTGGTTTGGAGGGAAGGAAACATATTTATTCTAATAATTTCATAAAATCTGGCAATGGAAAAAAGGAGACAAATAGGGAAGTCACTTGGGTGGAAAACCAGACAGTTTGTTTTATTTTTTTCCTCTAATTTTTAGGGTAGAAGAGAACTAACAATGTGTTTAGGTGGAAGAGAATAAAGAATTTGAATTTACTGGACTAAAGAATAACTGAAGAAGAAGCAAAGCCCCTAAAAGGGGAGAAGAGACAGGACAACAGTGTAACTGGAAATTTAAGTTGACTAGCAAGGTACAGCTAGTCTTCCAGTGGGGCAGAGATATAGGGCCAAGCAGACAGAACTTTGGAGGGAAGGACAAAGGAAAGTAGGGTGTACTTAAATACTGTAGCCTCTTGTTTGGGTGAAACAGAAGGCTCAGTGATTGCTGTAAAGAAGGCACAGGGGAGAGAGGGGCACAGGTGAGTGGTGAAGGGCTGCAAAGATTGGGACAAGCCCAAGTAAGGACAGGAGGTGAGCCAATTAGAGAAAAACACTGTGGCAAGAGCAAGGGCCATTTGGCTCATCAAATAAGTGGAAGGAAGCAGGTTATGGCTGGTATTGGACAATATATTACAATTCTCTTTCTTCAAGCATGGAGTGACATGCAGTGGCTGCCCATAAAATAAATGGTAGAGAATGATGACAAATTCAATTAGGTCTTTGGATGTAATGATCCAAATCCAATGTGGCAAATCCCCAATCCCATACCGGCTCTGCTCCCCACAAGCAGCCTTTTGTGGCCAGTGAGGTGGCAGCCCCAGTCTGTCTCTAATTTATTTCCAGCTCTTCCAACCTCTAAACCCAGCTCCTTCTCCTCCAGGTGATCTCCACTTCCTGAAATCTAGATCAAGTCTAGAATAGATCCTCCTTCTTTGAACACTGAAGAAGGGGAAGCCAAGGAATTGCTCACAGGGAAAGATTTCAGCAGGGACAGGACACAGGGAAGGGCTTCTTCTTAGTATTAACGCAGGTCTTTTGTACAACACAGTCACAAAATGTCAGCTGTGGATTGTTCGACCGGATGAGCCCATGAATGAATATTAATTTTTAAAAAACCCTTTTTGAGTATTAGCTTTTTATAAAGCACAATGTTTACCCAGGGGACCATCCATAACATAGCAGTTAAACAGAGACACTCTAATTTATTGTATTGTGGGGTCTTGGGAAACAGAAATCCTTTAAGTACCTTTACTCTGCTTCATGGGAGCTACTTTTCAAAGTTTAAATTGCTTACATTGCACACTACTCCCTTCCTAAATTCCATTTATACATCAAAGTAGCTTTTGAGCAATTTGATGGGAGTGTAGTAGATTAAGAAGAACAAACAACAAATATATATACGTGTGGTCATTTGAGTTTATCAGATTTTTCTTTTGTCTTCTCTGGAAGACATCTCCTCTTTTATAGAGATGCTCTGAGCTAGGTTTGGTGTATTCGTCTTTGACCTGGAAGTCAGGTGTTTGGCCAGAAAAGGACATGAGCTGTCTTCTTAGAGTGACCAACCTTTGACTCCGATGATGTCCTGACTTCTGTGTTCTATCAGTGCACCAGAGTTGACCTGCCTAAGGTCTCAGAGCCCCAGGCTGAAGCAGAGTTCGTTCCAGAATATCATCTTGCCATTCATAATCACTCAACGCCAGGCTCTAGATCTAACCTTGGGTATTTTATAATGCTGACCTAAAAGTTTCTATCCCACCCAATTAGAATCAAAGGCTCTTAGTCCCAGAAGAGTCCTCAGAGGTCATCTTGTGTGGTTGGTTTTCAAACCACTTGGGATGAATATATCTCCCCAAACTACTGCAAACTGATATTTTTGTAAATGCAATAAAAATATCACAGAATGTCAAATGGCTATACAAGTTCCTAAAAACTCTCAATGGATGTACTCATCCATACTTCTCTCATCCCAGGCCGGAGGCAGTGTGTGGTTCGGCACTGGTCCCTGGGCCGCACTTTGAGTAGCAATGATGCTGGTACAAACTCCTCATGCTTCACGACAGGAGACTGACGTGCAAGGGGAGGAGGCAATTAACCACAAACACACAATTTCTTAGCTGGAGAATTAGGTTTGTACCAGGACTACTGATGCCAGCCACAACTACTGAACCTCCTACTGAATACTCACTCACATATAGATTGAGACAGATGGACCCAGCAGGAAGACTTCTTACTTGCACCCTACATATTTTGATTTTGTTAAGTTTATTTGTATTTCTGCCTCGTTTAGGTTCTATACACACACACACACACACACACACACACACACACACACACACATATATATGGCAGGTTCCATATATATGGCAGGTCTTTCAGACTCGGAGGTTATGCTGAGTCATTTTACATTCATATGGCAAACTTTAATTGTCCCTTATTGTTTTTAGCACAGTTAGCAATCACATCTTCAATCGTCTGATTATTTGGTTACCGTCTGTTTTCCCTACTGGACTGTGAGTACTTAAGGGAGCAGAGACCATGTGGGTTTGGCCCACCATTATTTCCTGGTGCCTAGTAGAGTGGCTGGCTCCTAGTAGATGTTGAAGGCAAGGCATGTTTGTTGAAAGAACCAGTGAGTGGAATAGTAACGTGGGGTAGCACTCTGGGGCCATCTGTAGGCATTGTGGAAGCTAGCAGCCTGCCCACAGCTGCCATCCATCGTGAGGACACCAGCCAAGTCACGGAGCACGGTCTGGCTCCACAGGCTACGGCCTGACTTGCTAAGTTTTCTCCAGGGCCGCTCCTCAACTCTAGCAACTTCTCCAGGCTTATTTCATGTGGCCTTTCATCAATACAACAAGCAAGACAGCACTTCCCTCCTCCCTCCATTCCCTGCCTCTAGTCCTGCCTCCTCCTACGTCCTTCCTTCTGTCCTTCTCTCCTCTCTGTAACTATTCCTGTATCTAACACTGGGGGAGGCAATGTATACAGAGACAACCTAGCAGGACTGCCTCCTAGAGAAGGTTTATAACTGAGCTGGGGAGAGAGAGAAGTACTGTGGGTAGATAAGGAGAGAAGCCAGCAAACATGAACACTGAGACAACACAAGCTCCAGGACTTTTAACCCCTCTGCCTGGATTGTAAACCCTTCACAATCAGATCACATCTGGCCAAGGCTTACCCGGCGCGCTTCAGAAAACCCTGAACTTCTCAGCACCTCCAAACATCACAGTGATTTCAGTCTCTGAACCTCGGGCTCCTGCTGCTGCCCTGCCTGAAACGTTCCTCTCTCCTCCTTTTGGCTTTGCTAGGTCTCACCCTGCCAGACTTCACGGCCACCTGTGAGACATACACTAACTACCCTTCTGTCTCCTATGGCACCTGGATCACACAGGTGAACACTGGGGGATCTGACACTTATGATCAGGGCTCCCTGCTGGAGTATAAGCACTTTGAAGGAAGGGACCGTGGCTGGAACATATGCAGTGTTCCCACCGTGCTCCAAGTGTGAAACTGTGAACACTTCAGTGGAAACATACTGCAGGGCCAAAACAATTTCATTTTAGGTCATTTTCCTGGTCTCCACCACCTAGAACACCTAAAAGCAAAGTCATGGCAACCAATACGAATAGGGTCATGGAAAGGCACTGCACATCACCTCAAAAGTGGTTATGTTGGAGGTAACATACAAAAGAGGTTTCCAAGATTTGCTTCATCTTTTACAAAATGAGGACAGTAAAAATAAATAAAAATTAAAAAATAAAATGGGGACAGTAAGGACAGCTGGAAATAACAGGAAAACTACATAATTACCAGGGACAGCAGCACAATGGATACAGTGTGCCACCAGTGTCTACACAGTGACTCTGGGGAGTTACTTTGCCTCCTGGCCTCAGTTTCCTTATCTGTGAAATGAGGGTGCTGGGCCTGTTTCTCTAGAATCCCTTCCCTCTAATCATTCAGGTGTCTTTTAGAAACCAGCCTGTCTCTCCTGGGCTCCCAAGGTCAGTGCCTGTTCCAGAAATGGCAGCTGATTTCCTCTGAGCAGCCGGAAGGAAAAGGTTCCTATTCATTACACAGCCCCATAAATCATCTGGAGTCCATAGGATGTTTAATATGGAATCACTTAATTTAACAGTCATTTTGACATAAGGAATTGTTTTCTTAAAGCTAGAACTGGCTGTAAAATCTCAAGTGATATTTTATGGCTGCCATATAATAAAATCATTCAGCAATTAGTGATTAATGACATACAACAGTAAGTTTCTCTGTGGTCACCTCCCCCACTGCTGTTTCTCTCTGGTCTTACCCATTTCGCAGAGCAGTGATCGTACCTGGAGCAGCGAGCGTCTTTTTATAATCAGGGTAGATTTCTGAGCCTAGAAGACCATCATCACCCTCAGAAAGTGTCCAACAGAGCCTGACATTGTGATGGGGTGGAATGGAACCACCTATATAGACATAGGCCATGGCATGGAGGAAAGTCAAAAAGCACAAGGGCTTCCCTGCACAAACCACCAAGGGCGGTGTTCAGTAGCAGGTGTTGACTCCTTAGGTTCTGTTGTTTTGATGACAGGGTTACCCTTGCCAGGGAAAGGCATGCCGACACTATGAGCCTTTTTTTTTTTTAACGTTTATTTATTTTTGAGACAGAGAGAGACAGAGCATGAACGGGGGAAGGGCAGAGAGAGAGGGAGACACAGAATCCGAAACAGGCTCCAGGCTCTGAGCTGTCAGCACAGAGCCCGACGCGGGGCTCGAACTCACGGACCGTGAGATCATGACCTGAGCCGAAGTCGGACGCTCAACCGACTGAGCCACCCAGGCGCCCCTATGAGCCTTTTTTTTAATGTTTATTTATTTTTGAGAGAGAGAGAGGGAGAGAAAAAGTGTGTGTGTGTGAGTGGCAAAGGGGCAGAGAGGGAGACACAAAATCTGATGCAGGCTGCAGGCTCTGAGCTGCCAGCACAGAGCCCGACACAGGACTCAAACTCACAAACTTTGAGATCTTGACATGAGTTGAAGTTGGATGCTTAACTGACTGAGCCACCCAGGTGCCCCCATCACTGTGAGCTTAATAGTCTTCTGTACCCTCTTGCCTATCACACTTCTGCCTTTACCGAACTTTTAGCCCTGACTCTCCCCAACCCCAAAGTACCCATCGCTAAGCAGGACCCCGTTACAGCACGCTTCTCTGGCCTAGCCTCCTGCAAACACCCAAAACCAAACTTGACAGTATCAGCTCCAAACTAGGAAAGACCAGCCCCACTATGCTCTGGTCCACATTAACACACAATCCCATGGAGCAGACTATTGGTGTTAATCCCATTTTATGAACAAAGAAACTGAGGCCCTGGGCCCAAGATCACACAGCTAATAAGCAGTACAGCTCTGATTCACACCTAAGCAGTCCGTGGCCAGCCCAACACACTCAGCCACCACGACGTTCTGCCCGTGTGCTTGTTAAAAAGAGTTGCAATAACGGGCGCCATGAACTTACCACGTTGTTAAATGGTAACTAGTTATGGGCCATGCCCACATAAATATTTATTAACATTTTACATGGCTTTTTATTATTGCACTGTTATTACTATTATTATCAAAGCTCATTTGCGTCTTAGAAACAAGAAGGATGAACAGTATACCTCCCTCTCCCTGCTGCAGTGGACACGGTAGCATGTGGTCTGCACCCTGCTCTGCCCCAGACATTCCTTCCCCGGTGCTGGAAATCTATGTGTGCCTGATAACTCCCAGCTGAGCTGCTCATTGGGAATTTGCTACAGCTGATGACAGCCACCTCACCAAGGTCACCCTCTTTGGGTGTGGAGGGTCACTGTGGAGGTATGAAGGTCCGATCCTTTGGCTCGAGACTGGATGTGTGGAAGGGCCATCCCAGCTACATGCCCCCTGGAATCAGCTACTGCAAATACATGGCAGGCCCACCTCATCCTGCCTGCCATGTTCCCTCACCCCTCAAAGGGTAAGTCTGAGCTCCCAACAAACCTCCTATACATAAAATACTTCTGTTTTAAAGTATACTTGCCAAGGGGCGCCTGGGTGGCTCAGTCGGTTAAGCGGCCAACTTCAGCTCAGGTCATGATCTTGTGGTCCGTGAGTTCGAGCCCCACATCAGGCTCTGTGCTGACAGCTCAGAGCCTGGAGCCTGTTTCAGATTCTGTGTCTCCCTCTCTCTGACCCTCCCCTGTTTATGCTCTGTCTCTCCCTGTCTCAAAAATAAATAAAACGTTAAAAAAAAATTTTTAAAGTATACTTGCCAAGGAAACACCACCTACAACATCCATGCACCCCACAAAAAACAAACAACAAACACAGAAACAAACAAAAGCATTCAGAGAACAGTTTTAGTGCCCTTTTAATTTTTAAGTTTCTTTACTTTGAGTTAGAGAGAGAGAGAGCAGGGGAGGGGCAGAGAGAGAGAAAGAGAGAGAATCCCAAGTACACTTCACACTGCCACGGCAGAGCCAGGTGCGGGGCTCAAACTCACAAACAGCAAGATCATGACCTGAGCTGAAATCTAGAATCTGATGCTTAACTCACTGAGCCACCCAGCGCCTCCGCCCCACCACCATTGGTGCTCTTTTATTTTTTATTTTATTTTATTTTATTATTTATTTATTTATTTATTTATTTATTTTTTTAGAGAGAGGAACATCATGAGTGGGTAAGAGGGGTGGAGGGAGAGAGAGAGAGAATTTTAAGCAGGCTCCAAGCTTAGAACAGAGCCCGACATGGGGCTTGATCCCATCACCCTAGGATCATGACCTGAACTGAAATCAAGAGTTGGACACAACTGACTGAGCCCCCCAGGTACCCCTGGGTGCCCTTTTACACTAGGAAAAATCACACCTAAGTCCAGAGTGTGGCTTTCCACAAAGTGTGTAAATATCATGCTGAATTTGAACATGTATTAAAAGGTTAATTTGTACATCTAGAAATCTGTGGTCATTATACTTTGTTCATTTATTTCGAAGTACAATTTGAGTTTCTAGATATTATGAAAACATATAACAATATTCTAGGACCAAAGAAGGATGTGGATTTATTTTCTACTCTTCAGGAGTCTTTCTCTTCTGTTTATTTTTTCCTTTCTTTCCCTTTCGTTTCCTCTTTTCATGGCAAAGCGCATTTTCTGAAATTCCCTAGAGTTCTGTCTCTTTCCAGTTCTCACTGCCCCTAGTAATAGCCATTTAACAGGCCACTTGCTCTCCAGCTCTTCCTTCTATGATTTGCCCTTAATTCCTCTGCAAGAACGACCTTCCTAAGGGCCAGTCCTGAGCGCGTCCTGGCCCTGAGCAGAAGCCCACAATGTGCACGGCATTAACTGCAAAATCTTCAACCTGGCCTTTACGACTGCTCAGAAATCACTTCAATCCTCTTTCCAGCCTTATCAGCATCTCTTCTCCCATAAGAACAGAACCTGAACTTCCGGAAAGCCTGAACCATTCACAATTTTCTAAACACACCCCATGCTCCCCCACTTTTAAAGCTCTCCCCCTGCTTCTTCCTCTGCCTGGAATTTCTGCCATCACATATCACCAGAAGGCACGGGAATACACACATATGCTCAGCCCCATGTAAATGAACCCATCTTTCCAGATTCTATCCAAATGCCACCTCCTCCATGAAGACGTGACTGATGCCACCTCCCAGGGCTGCTCTGTCACAGGCTGCACCTCCCTCACTCAGCCACTTCACTATGGTCCTTCGTATCAGATATGTGTCCATTCGTCTCAGCCTTCCTTCGCCTTACTGTATCAGCTAGCTTTCACTGCATAATAACGCATCCCCAAATTCAGTGGCTCGCAACAGCAATTATATATTTTGCTTATACATCTAGGGGCCCGGTGAGGATCAGTTTATCTGGGATGGGTTCCATGGGAGGCTTTGTTCCATGATAGGAATACAGCAGAACTTGGTTCCTCTCAGAGATGTGTGCTTATGCACGCACCATGTGTTCGCTGTGGAGCCTGGGGGCGGGGAGGGGGGGTGTGGTGGGGGAAGCCACAGCTACTATGCCGTGGCCCAGGTAAAAGAGACACACTCAACTTGGCAGGTACTTTAAAAGACTCTGCTTGTGTCACATCTGCTAAACTTGGAGAAAGTAAGTCACATGGATGAACCCACAGTCAAGGGGGTGAGGAAGTACCTGCAATGGATAGTCAAAAGGCCCCACAAATTTACATGGCGACAGGTTTGGATGTGCAATTCTATCACTTAAGAGAGCTCAGGATTGGAACAACCCACATCTACTGTCCTTTATATCCCTTTATAGGGATACACAGTTCACAGAGTGGGCACTCAAAACCATCTCTTGGATGGAATTGCTCAGTAAGTACATCTAAATGGACATAAAGAAAAAATCAATAACTTGATTCATGCCATAGTGTTCATAAAAACTACAGGTGTTATTTTTATAATGACTAACATCTAGACAGCATTTTGCAGCTACAAAGCATTTTAATAATGTCTTATGCTTTCAAAGCACACTTAAATATATTATCTCATTTAGCATGGAGTGCGTACATTTCAAAAGATGCCTGGAGGTGGTCATGTCTTTGCTGATTAACTACTCTCTAACTATGGATGTCAAGTGCTGCAGAGAAAAGGGAAGGTTTTGGTAAGAGGGCCCAGTCTGTATGACTCAAAGCACAAAACCTGATAGTTCGCTAACATGCCTCCCTGGTTTTAAAAACCACTTCCTAACCACCTCCTCTGGTTTCCAAAATCTAAGGTGCAAAGGAGTTGCCAGAAGACAGTGCTAATGCTGAGGCCTAGATCTAGAGATTCCGATCGAGAGTTTTGAGGTGAGACCCAAGAATCTGCATCTTTAACAAGCATCTCAAGTCAATCCACTGCAGGTTCTCCCTTGACCGTCAACCAAGAAACAAAATCCTCCCTGACCGTCAGAGAAGTACACAGAATTTCCTCTTATGCCATCACATAATGCTGGAAACCAACACCCAGGCCGTAAGAGGATTATGGACACCTGGGAGGAAAGCACTGGGCCTCCAAGACTGAGCCTTCAAAACCTTCTGGCCATCCCTTTGTGCCGAAGACACAGAGAGCCAGAAATTTCTGAGTGCCCCAAGGCCTGGTGCCATTCCAGTGGCAGAAGCAGAATCTATACCCAGAAGGCCTGATCCTACTCAAACTCTCCTCCTGCTTATATCGCAGGTCACAGATTTTTCTCTACCCAATTTACTGAGTTTCCCTGAGCTATGGAAAAATCCTAACAAATCTCACATTAGGGAAGGAATAAGGGAAGAAGGAAGGAAGGAAGGAAGGAAGGAAGGAAGGAAGGGAGGAAAGAAGAAAGGGAGGAAGAAGGGGAGGAAGGAAAGAAGGGAGGAAGGCAGAGAGGAAGGAAGGGAGGGAGGAAAGAAGGTAGGGAGGGAGGGAGGGAGGAAAGCACGGCTCCCCCAATTATGTAATCCATGTTCCAAATCTCCTCTTGCGCAGAGAAAATAGTCATAAAACTTAACTCCATTTGTTCTATTTCACTGTTGCTTCTTTTAATGAGACTTGTTAAACAGGGGGCAATAATGCTGAAAAATGTATGTAGCAGGATTTTGGACCTCTCCTTCCCAGAGTCACATGGACAAGTGTATGGCCACCCCATTTTAAACCATCCCCCGCGCAGCCCCGGGCTTTTGGCCTGCTCCTTGGCAACTATTGCATACTTTGGCGCCTTTTATAGATCAGCCTGGTTCCAGGGTCTGACCTTTTCAATACTTCAGTCTCCTTACATCCATCCAAAACGCTGAGTGGGCAGAGCAGGGATTCCCTCAGGGGCACTCTCTCTGCCTCCAATGTGCACAGTTCTGCCCAAATTACTTGACAGCTTCTCTTCAACACCGCTAGAGGAAAAGGTTGGAGAATGTCTCAATAGGACACCACTTGCTAGTGGGGAGATGAGAAGGGGCGGGGCATGCCCCTAATCCATCATCCAGGCTGTCTTCCCAAAGAGCAAACGTGAGTGAGATGCCTAAAGCAGGATAATGTATCTTGACAGGGGGGCAGGAGCGGGGGGATTGAAAGAGAAACAACATAGATTCTTGAACCCTGATGTAAGAAAAAGGGATCAAGGTGGTAGAATATTCCAGTTGCTAGATTCACAAACCATGTACACAGGCAGAAAACTGCCGTCTTTGAAAGGCAATATGCTGACAATTGAAAAAAGTCTAATCACCTAAAGGAATTCCCTGTTTTAGGCATCCCTTTGAGAACAAAACAAATTAGGGAGTGACTGAATGAATGATGCTCGGTGGCATTTGCCACCAAGTAAATGAAGGGGTCCATTTCTTCCAATCCAGTCACCACAGCTTTCCATCCTATGCTGCCACACCTATCACTCTGAATTAGCACTTCACTTGCCAAAACCACGTTTAGGTGAGTGTGGACAACTGTCTTCTCACCAAATATGGCGAGCCTATTGACAGAGAAGAGAGTCCACTTCTCACTTCTCAATGTCCTCACTTAACACAATGGCTTATATAGTTTGGCAACCATTTAAACAGGGTCTATGCTATGAAGTTGTACATTTCGGGGTATTGTAATACCAGTATGTATTACAATATGTAATACCAGTATGCAGCCTGTGTAAAATGAAAAGACCAGTTTAAATCAATGATTTGTAAACATTTTTGTTTAATAAATGGGGTTCTATCTTCAAAAGAAATTGTAGGCAGAAGCCTAATATATACAACTAATTAAGAAGCTGAGTAGTTCTGGCTGAGGCAAAAATGAGAGGGCCAAGGACCTGATCACTAGGCACCTCACAGGCTTTTCTGTGAACCATGTAGTCCTTGGGGCAAATTAGCTGAACCCCTGTAGAGCTTTCGAGGGCGCTGTCAGAGAAATCATCAGACCAGGTAACATGACAGAGCCCTTTCCACTCTAACGTTTCCATAATTGTTTAGTCTAAATGAGAATGTATCAATTTAGTGGAATATTCTGCCACCATCAAAATGATCTTTATGAAATTATGTACATGTACAGAAAACTGTTCAGGTTAGGTGTAAGTAAAAATGTTTAAAAAGATCTAAAATGAGCAAATATAATTCTACGAGAAACGGCTTTCATGTGTCCAAAAATTGTTACAAGACTAAAGTTATGTTAAAATGATTAAATCCTTAGTTTAATAAGAAAATTTTAATGCCATTGTATCAATTAAAATGCACATAAGAATGTGTCGCTTTAAAAAATCATATACTAGATATGTACTTTTTAAAATTTTTTAATGTTTTATTTCTTTTTAAGAGAGAGAGAGAGACAGAGTATGATCGGGAGAGGGGCAGAGACAGAGTGAGGCACAGAATCCGAAGCAGGCTCCAAGTTCAGAGCTGTCAGTACAAGAGCCTAACACGGGGCTTGAACTCACAAAGGGTGACATCATGGCCTGAGCCAAAGTTGGACGTTTAACCAACTGAGCCACCCAGGCGCCCCGATATGTACTTTTTAAAAGTCTACAATTCCATAATTTGTCATTGCAGAATGGAACTTAGGATCAGGATACTGGAGAAGATTTGCATCTGTCCTCAGAAAAACCAATAGCTTATCTACTGACAGTGAGTTGCACAGAAATGCACTTACACATCTCACAAAAAAGTTCCATATGTTAATAAATCTTCATAAAACATGTATATCATGTCATTCACCTACACAAAAGATGAATGCCCTCCATTAGCCAGAGTGACAAATCTAAATCACTTTGCCGGCATGTGAGGCCCTACACAATCTGAGTGAAGTCTACTTCTATTCTATTCCTCACTGCCCTTCAACGCAAATCCGATTGTTCTGGCATAGTAGTTCTCTTCAGTGGCAGGGGCCAGCCAGGGAAGACTATTTTGCTTCTCAGAGAACATTTGGCAATTTGGGAATAGCTGGAGACATTTCTGGGTGTCACAAGTTGGGGAGGGGTGCTGTGGCTATTTATGGAGTGGGAAGCAGGGATCGAGGTAAACCTCTTGCAAAGCACAGGAGACTCATCCAGACCAAAATATCAAAAATGATGAGGTTGAGGGGCGCCTGAGTGGCGCAGTCGGTTAAGCGTCCGACTTCAGCCAGGTCACAATCTCGCGGTCTGTGAGTTCGAGCCCCGCGTCAGGCTCTGGGCTGATGGCTCGGAGCCTGGAGCCTGTTTCCGATTCTGTGTCTCCCTCTCTCTCTGCCCCTCCCCCGTTCATGCTCTGTCTCTCTCTGTCCCAAAAATAAATAAAAAACGTTGAAAAAAAAAATTAAAAAAAAAAAATGGTGAGGTTGAGAAATCCTCTTCCAGCATATCCTCCAATGTCTCTCCAAACGTATCATGACCTTAGTTTCATTCTGATTATTCTCCCTTCCCAGGAAAACCGGTCTCTCCCTTCCTTCCTCACCAATTCAACCCACTCTTCAAGATTCTTCAATCCCAAGTCCTCCAAGAAGCCTCTGCTGAGCAGTGATAACACTTCCTCCAATACTCTTTCAGTGTTTCCTCCTTCTGGCCATGGACCCTCAGCAATCCACATGGACTTATCTCAACATCTACATCAAATCTGTTAAAGCACTTACGATCCGATACAGAACAATCTTTAATTGATGGTCTTGTAAATTTTATTGAATTTTGTTAACATTATGCCAGAAATAATTTTCTCTAAAAATAGTTTTAACAAGTATAATAACAGACATATGCTGAGAGCTGGAAAAACAGATCAGAAATGCAAACACCGATCATTAGGCAATGGGATTTGGATGGGGGGAAGAAAGATTCAGACACACCCAACCTTGTTTGGTTTCAAAGAAGATGCTAAGTGCTATTTTGCCACCTAATTAATGAGAACAGTCATTTATTTCAATTGTCTGCTTATCTTATAAGTCATTATATTATTAATTTTATAGCTAGTATTTATGAAGTACTTATTATGTGTCAGGCTGAGAAGACTGGCATTCAGCCAGGAGGCAGCAGTAGTGAGTACTAGCTGGTGTCCTTTCTGACTCAAGGGGCTTTGGTCAGAGATCTAGTACAAACGTCACATGGTTGTTAAGGGCAGAGCTCTCCTCCTATTTAGATCCCCAATCCCCCTGCCACAAGAATAAATCCCTAGTCACATCCCACTCTCCCAATCACTTAAAATTTAAGAGATATTTTCATTGTAGTGTGAAGAATCTAATGACACCAACTCTACCTGCATGCAGGCACATTACAGACACACATCATGTTTACCCAGCTCAATCATGCCAATCTGAAGAGAGATGCTGTGTGAAAAACAGCTTTACTTAGTACCAGAAGTGAAAATTCCTAGAAAAAACATTACCTAGAAATGTGTAGGACCCACATGAAGGAAACCGTACAATTCTACGGAAGAACGCCCAGAAATGGAATAGAAGAAGAGAAACCATGTGGTCCAAAATGAAAACCAGATTATTGAAAAAGAATGAGTTCCCTCCAGATGAACTCAGAGCTTTGTTGCAACTCTAATCAACAGTCTACTTAGTTGCTTCAGTGGGGTGGGGGGGAGTGGGAGATTTTGGAACATAACAAAGTGATTCCAAATTCATTTGGATGGATAAATGAGGAACACAAGCCAAGAATATTTTGAAAAAGAAGTAGGGGTTCTATTTTTGTTTTATTTTCTTACGTAGCACAGGAGAGAAGACTAGGCATGATCATGTATTATCAACAGTAGTTAAACACAGTAAGATCTAGCTCAGGAAACAGAGGACCAACCAATCCAGTAGAATAAAAGCTGACTGATGCCACCAACATCAAGGGTACCTAACATGACCAGAGCTTCCTTTGCAGGAGATCATCAGATGAGACAGTCCATAGGAACAGAATAAGTGGGAACACACTCATTAGATTTTGTTTTACTTAAAAAAATAGAAATCCTATACGTTCTAAAAATATCCATCAGTATGAATAAAATTATTACTTTATTAAACTGATTATAATATGGTCAAAGGATGATATAGACAACTATTAATATGAGATTTTTGAAGCACAGTGTCAGAGAATGCTCAGTATTTTTCTGCCATATTTTACCTAATTTATGCATAGTATATACTATATTCAATATACATCTAATATATAAAAATATATTATGTATTTATATGTACTTATAAAGCTGCATTACAAATCAGAAAACTTCATATAATATTTACATGATCATACATTGAGGGCACTATCTGAACATGAAGTAATAAAAGACACTACAATGGGAAAAAGAAAAAGATCTGTACAAATTTTTTTAACTAAAAAGTATGTTAAAAATCATAAGGCAATTAAAACCCAAAGAACAAACTGGGTACAATATTGAAACAAAATGAGAGACCATATAAAGAACTCATAATAAAGAAGAAGAAAAAACAGATGGCCACATAAAAGAAACACAATGGCTAATAAATATATGAAAACATGTCTAAACTCACCGGTCTGATAAGAAATGCAAATGAAGACAAGAAAAATTCATTTTTGCCTACTGAATTAGATTACTTTTTTAAATTAAATTTTTATGAGGTGTAGTGAAGTGGTATTTTACTAGTTGGAGTGGAAACTGGCATAAACTTTCTGGAGAACAATTTGGCATGATGATATTATATATATATGTATATATATATACATATATATATGTATATGCATATATATATATATATATATATATATATATATATATATATATATATATTGTTTTGGTACTCTATCCTTAAAAATTATAATAATCAGACTTAGGACAAATAATACTTAAAGGTTTTCAAAACAACATTCCAATGCCTTTTTTAATAATAAAAGTTTAGAAGCAAGAATCAATGTTAAATGATGAATGATTAAGTTATATATCCACCAATCAGAATAAAATGCAAATGATATAAGTTCTAAATTATGTTTGGAAAGTGTATAGGATGGTACAGGAAAATGTTAAAGTATGTTTTTTATTTATTTTTTTTTATTTAAAAAAATTTTTTTAACGTTTATTTTTGAGACAGAGAGAGACAGAGCATGAGCAGGGGAGGGGCAGAGAGAGAGGGAGACACAGAATCTGAAACAGGTTCCAGGCTCTGAGCTGTCAGCACAGAGCCCGACGCGGGGCTCAAACTCACGAACTGCGAGATCGTGACCTGAGCCGAAGTCGGACGCTTAACCGACCAAGCCACCCAGCCGCCCCATAAAGTACGTTTTTTAAAAGAGACCACATTTTATACACAACATGATCTCAATTATGATGAAACTGAAATATTCATGTTAAAAATTATACTAGGGAAAAATTTATGAAGTACTTGATTTTTTTAAGTGATGTTCTCTGGGCAGTGAAATTATAGGTAATTATTTCTTTTTCTTTTTCTGCTTTTCCTTAAATATCTACAACAGACTTCCATTGTGTCTAAAATCAGGAAAAAAAGTAAAATGTGTTTGTTTCTTTTTAAAATTATTTTTTGTAGTTTTGGCATTACCTCTCCCCCTTTCCCCACATGCCTGGCCGTTTCTGTTCCAGAACTCTTGTTGGTAAGAGGTTCTCTAAAAAGTCTGCATTCCTTTCCAAGTTCTTCCCTGCTTTATATCCCGCCATGTACTGATTCCTATCTCCTCTCGTTGCCCAAATTCACATGTTGAAGCTGTAACCCCTAAGTGTCCTTATAAGAAGAGACCAGAGCTTGCTCCCGCCTCCACCATGTGAGGACATGGCAAGAAGGTGACCATCTACAAGCCAGGAAGGGAGCTCTCACCAGAAACCAAGCATATTGGCACCCCGATCTCAGACATCCAGCCTCCAGAAACATGAGAAAATAAATTTCTGTTGTTTTTACTGCCCAGTCTATGGTTTCTCATTATGGCAACCCCAGCAGACTAATACATACCCTTGGCCTCGGCTGTAACAGAACATTCTTACATGTTGCTCAATGAGAAAAAGGGTGACTCCTTTCACAATCCTGCATCCAACCTGCATTTTAAACAGCCTCCATGTGTTCAATGTGGCGTTTTCTCCTTGGGTTCCTCTGTTCAACATTCTATTCTTTTTTCTCTCCCTAGTCCTCTTCCTGACCCACCAAATTCTCATACTTCCTACTCATGAGGGTGCAGAACAATTTATTACTAACCACATTTCTTCATGTAAGGAGCAAGCCCTCCATGAACAATCTGGCCTTCAAGAAGAGGGCAGCAGTCAAAATGTTCTATTCTACCGGGGGAGGTCTCCCGACCCAGCCCTCATAGGACTCTAACCAACTCAAATCTCTCCCAGTGTAAGGACAGTCAAACTTGCTCTCCTCTGAAAGTTTATTTATCAGTGAGATTCCACTGTCTCTAAGCTGAAAGAATGTTCTCATGTCTTCCTCATAATCATCTGTGTGGTATAGGCATTTGGAAGTCATGTGTCTCTAATTCCAGAGACACTAGCAGCCAAGGCTAGATAGAGAAAGAAGGAGGAATGGTATTTCCATTTGTGTCCTGGAATTTGCCTTACATTGGACTAGGTGAGTATTGTGACTATCTGTGAATTCTACGTTGAACATACACAAGTATTTTCAGATATCCCGAGGCCTTGTCAAAGCATTGTGTCTTCCTCAGTGCTGACTACCATGTATGGCTTTTGAGCACTGCGTTTGCTCTTAGCATTAACATAGCTCTTCCAAGGCCAAGATGTAACCAGACAGACAGCATGGGCAGCCCCCACCAGCAAAGTAGAAACTGATTTCTGCTTGCATGCTGAATTTTCACATCTCCCCTCATGACCTTGCATGTATTATTTTGAATGTAATGCATTTTTAAATTGCCATACCATTTTAAAAATGTAAGGGAGAGCTGAATTAAATATTATTTGTGGCATACCCTGGTTTGCAAAGGGCCTCTAAATCTGATCTCTTATATCGGGTCGATGCCTAAATCCCATTACTTGAGATTGCAAATGACTGTGTTTGCAAAATTGTAGATGCACATTTAGAGGCAGCTTCAAAAATTCAACCCATAATGTTCACTTTGTTTGAAAAGACCTTGATTTTCCAGGAAGCAATCTCAAGCCATTCAGCCTGTTCCTTAACTCTGTCTCTGTCGTGGCTAATGTATTAATAGCCTAAATGACTTGCCATGTAGTTCTTCAGGAATCATAGTTTAGGGTCTGAATGAGTTCCTGGATGAAGAGGAGCCCATATTGGAAGCAAAACATAGCATACATAGCAAAACATAGCATACAAAACATAGCATACAAGATCTACAGAGTTTAAATGGAGGTAAAGGTACAAGAGGGTTCATGGCAACCACATTATCTCAAGGTAATTATTCCCCATTTTTACCTCCTGCTTCTCTGCCCAATGTCTTCTATACCCATAGCTGCTAGTATGCTGAGAGGGGTAGGTCTAGGATTCAAAAACATGATATTTTTTTTGTCTGAAGTGAAATTAACACTTCTCTGAAAGGACAGGTGCACACTTGCTGTGTGACAGATTACCATAAAACTTAGCAGCTAAAAACAGCAAATGTTTATTATCTTACTATTCCTATGGGTCAGGAATGAAGACATGACTCAAATGGGTGTCTCTGCCTCAAGGTCTCTGACAAGGCAAACAACCAATGTGTTGGCTGGGGCTGCAATCTCAGCTAACGGATGAGCAGAGAAGAAGCTGCTTCCAAGCACACCCATGTGACTGTTGGCAGGGGTTCAGTTGTTCCTTGTTGGAACTGAGTTGTTGGACTGAGGCTCTAAGTTCCTCACTGAATACTGGCTGGAGACCTCCCTCAGTTCCTTGCCACATAGGTCTATTCACAGTGCAGTTCCCAACATGGCAGCTTGCTTTGACCAAGCAAGCAAGAACGTACCTAAGATGAAAACCACTATCTTTTTGAATCCAGGTGTCTCAAATGACATTCTCATTACCTCTGCCACATTCTATTCACTAGCAACAAGTCACTACATTCAGCCCAAACTCAAAAGGAGGGGACTACACAATGGAAGGGTCCCCAGAAGACAGACACCACCGGAAGCCATTTTGGAGGCTGCCTGCCACAAGGAGGAAGTAAATATTATGTCTACAAATAGACTTATATTTGCCTATGTTGTAGGCAGGAATATACATTAGCACACAACTTTGATAATATTTTCAAGGACAGGTATTAAAGACATTCAAAACGTATGTATTTGGATGTAACGATTCCCCGTCTGGTGGTGATCCAACCAAAAATATTAAGCCCTAAAAATTACCAACTCCCCCTCCTCCATGTTCTAAGAGATGTGCACCTAACAAGTATTACATTGATTTGCTGGAGGCATGGGGTGTGAACAATAGACGGAGAAGTAAAGGACAGAGGGTAGGTCACCACATGTAAGAAAAGCCTGTGATACCTGGGGAGGAAGGTGTAAGTGTAGCAGGGCTCTTAAAGGAGACTTCTGGGACAATAAGCCTCTGTGACTGGGAGCCCACAGAAAGAGAAGGAAAAGATAAAGTAACTACCATTATGATCAGGACTTCTAGAGACAAACAGGGGCAAAGGAGTTTTAAAAAGACTTACTGTGTGCTGTGTGATAACATGCTTCTTTGCAACCCATTTAAGAAAATGTTCAGTAAAAATTGGCATTGCTCTGAAATGCTTTCAATATGGAAATCGGGTCATAATCACTGAAATGTGACACTCTGCTGAGACTGGGAAAAACACAGTCAAAGTTTTTGCTTGGGATACCTAGACACTGGTCCTAGAAAACAATCCCAGATATTGAAGACATATGCATAAAACATTAATGAAACGGTTATTTATGGTAATGAAAGATGTAGAAATTTCCAATATCCAATAAACATAAAACACAGTAATAAAGTATGTATCTTTATATAATGAAGTGTTGCATAGACAATTAAAAATGATGGTTATAAAGGTCTTATAATAACATAAAAATTGTTATCATAGAACATTAAGAGGAGAAAAATCAGACTGCAGAAACTCACATTTAATGTGTATAGGTTATGTATAAATGAGCATATGCAGACAAGAAGAGACTAGGGAAAAAAAGAACAATAAAAGCTTGGAAAGGCAAGATTGCAATGAGAAGACTTTTAGTCTGTTGTTTGTTTTCCATTCCATCCCTTTCTCTTTTAAAAGACATTTTCCTAGGACCTACTATCTACACACACCTGGAGGGACAGCTCTGCTTTTCCATTTTTCTTACTCTCCCTTATGGTCTTTCTGAAAAAGCAAAAGAAAAGATGCTGGCACAACCATCATCATGAACCTACGGTGATTACACTGATCTTAATCAATGTACAATAGAGACGTGAAGCCCATCCTGACTGTCCCTACACAGCAGCCACTGGTCTGCCAGCAACTAGGCATCATAACAGCTCAAAAGAACAGTCCTTAAGGAACCATCTTCCTGGACCCTCTAAAGTGGGTTGATCTAAAACCAGTACTACATCTATTGACTTCCTGTGGGCTTTCTTACTCTCAACAGCAGTCCACACTGCAATCCAAATAGCCCAGAAAAGAAGTAAGAGTTTAAAGTCTGGGATACCTTAGGGTGTATACTTTATTAGAACACCCTCCTGCAGTGATGGCAAGAAATAGGAACAAAAGGACTATGACCTTTCAGGAGACACAATAATTAAGGGAAGTTAATAAGGAAGAGATATTGGAGATATTCTTTCTCTCTTTCACAACACTATATAAGCAAATGCCATCAGAGACCAGAGGCACTTAGAGGCCAGCCCAGGTACACCAGAAGAAGGTAAACACCTAGGGAGGGTGAGGGGCCACAAAGGCAAAGATGGGACCCACAACAAGTATTCACACTGCATGTGCAAAGAAAACAATCTTCTCAGTGCAGAATGTGCCTGCCTGTTAAATATCTCCCAACGGAAGAGTGGAAATACTATTCATTTGCAGCTCAGTAGGATATTAAAACAAAAACAAAAACAAAACAACAACAAAAAAAAACTAAAGAAATACATACTTTTCCCCCATGATAGCTCTGCTCAAGCAGACTAGAAAGGGATTGTGTTAAGACACATACTCCACTTTTGTGCTCTGCTTGCAAATTATAATTGCTGAAGCAGTTGGAGTGATAAATGGGAACACAAGACAGGCCTGTTGATCTTCCTGTTAACGAGGTATCAAAGGAGTGAAAGGGTCACATACAAAGAAGGAGTTTTCAAGTCAGTCGGTCCTATTCTTTACGCATGTATCGGATAGCTGAATCAATCCATAACGTAAGATTCCTAGGTGACCTCTCTTGATGGGGTGACAAATCTGGAATTCACAGAGAAAATTTTACCTCCAGATGAAGCTTTTCTTATTACTGCTAACCAATATTGTGCCCCATTCCTGGCCTAACTCAAAGGCACTGTGGGGCACTAAGGAGGAAATGGATAATAATGGCAGCCCCTTACTACACCTAACTCATCCATTTCACAGCCATTACAGCAACGATGAGGTATGTGTGTGGTTGGTTCTTCCTCCAGGAGCCTTGGCAAAAATCACCCTGGATCACAGTGTTCTTCCCAAGAATCCTCTCCAGGGGGATTCCATCTCTCCATCAACTGAAGGTGGCATGGGGGAAGAAATCTTATGAAGGATCTTTCTCTAGACAATTGCAAATCTCCAAATTATAGATAACAATATTTGGGCAATATTATCCATGAATTGCACACTCACTCTATTTGTCTACATGCAAGATAAAAGTATTAACATCATCCTTCATCTCAATATCTTGTTTTAAGCATGACTGCACTCCCTTCAATGTGTCCCCACTGTCCCCAGTACCACTTCACTCTGTACCATCCCTCCCAGAGAAGTAGTTTTAGGGATTTTTGTTGTTGATTTGTTTTTGTTTTACCATTTCATAAGAATTATGAAGAGTATTATAAAGAACAGAGAGCAGTGGAAGTTAGGCTGAGAAGTGAATCTGTGATAGTAAATCAGATCCAAACAATTGTTATCAGATGACCATAGGTATACAAACTTATCGCGCGTGGGATACAAATTTGTGTCCCAGAAAAATAGCAAAGCACTTAGGTGTCATGGTCTTTGGAAGTGCTAATAAGCATAATTCTCAATGACTTATAATGTACAAATTATAAATCTGATATGAAATTGAAGACGTGAAATTGCCAAATGTCCAATTGATCATATCTGTTCCTGTCAATAACCTTACAGAATTGACAAGAATATTGTTCCCATTACAGAGATGAGGGAACCAGAGCTCGAAGAGTCCCTGTGTCAGCCAAAGCAGAGCTCCACGACACACTCTTTGTCTTTTCTCAAGGAGGTGCCTAGTGAATGTTTCTATTCCTAACCCACACAGGCCGTGTCTCTTCAACATAAATGGATTAGAGCTTGAGAAAGACATGGATTCTGTCACTGGGGGGGGGGGGGGGAAAGGTCTGTGTAACGTGAGCACTTCCACTGCAACTTCTGTGACACCTAGAAGAATAATCATGGCAATTATACATCAGAAATGAAGAAGTGATAATTACAAAGATGGAATTTCCAGCTACCACTTGGCTAGCCAGCACGGGCACTAACTTTTATATTTCCCCATGGGGGCATATATGAAAGAATCTCAGAGTGCAGGAGAGATGAAACACAATTATCAGGACCTGGGGATTTATTCTTTCTGCTACACAAAGGAAGGGGGAGGGCAGACCACAGCTGGAACCTTCTCTTCTTGCTCTTTGCAAAACATAGGAAAATGCTGCCCCTCATCCACTTAATTTAATTTCCTTCAGCAATGATGACAAGGCTTATCCAGTCTATTGTACTTTCCTTTTCCATCAACTTGACTTCCTAGTCAGCCAACAGCCTCACCATCTCAAGAGTTTGTTCCAGAAATAGCAGAGGATTTTTTTTTTCTTTCTGATGGACCTCTGCATGATGGTACAGAGAAACAGGTCCTTCTGAGATGAGCAAAAGGCTGTAGTCACATGGCTGGAATATCAGGGAAACAAATACTTCCTTTTGTGTTTAGTCTATTAAAAAATCTTAGTAGTCATAAATACAGATCAAATATTAAGTATAATAATAGTACAGACCAAATAATAGTCAGTCTGAAAAGGCCAAATTAACTTGGGATAGTCCAGCTGTTGAGCCAAGAGCACTTCCCGGTCCTCACTGCTTTCTCCCAATTATCTTCACTGTGTACAATCAATACACAGTACACAGTGTGTTTTCACAACATGCTTCTACAATTATCCTTTTTAATTCTGGTCATAGTTTTGTGGGTTCAGAGGGAAATGTATGGAGCCACTGCTTTCAAAGATGTTGGTGTGAATATATATATGTACAAAGTACTCATCACCATCCCCCACTACATACACATGCATGTGCGCACACACACACACACACACCAACCCCACCTTGTATAAGACATAAATGGACACTTAATTATTATTTTTTTAATTTTAGAGGTTGGTGGAGAGGAGCAGAGTGAGAGAGAGAGAGAGAATCTTAATCTGACGTGGGGCTCGATGCCATGACCCCTGGGATCATGACCTGAGCCGAAATCAAAAGTCAGATGCTCAGCTGACTGAGCCACCCAAGCATCCCCCATTTCATGATTTTTTAAGGGCATTGAACTAAGGTAGTTAGAAAGAAATATAGAATATAGACTACTTTCAAAGATTAACTTTGCTTTTGTTTTAATTAAGCACAGAATTACACATATTAACCACTTTGATGCATGCTTCCTATTCTCTATTCCTTTGGCCACACCTCTGCTGAAATGAAAGTGAGATACAAATAAGAAGCATTTTCATATTGCAGCAGGGAAAAAGGAAATATAGAATTATACCAAACCACGTTTTCTTTGCTACAACCAAGGTAAAAATAGTATGCACATATAAAGGAACACCAATTAAAAAAAACACTTTCTGATGAGGGGGAGCTAATTTTCCATTTGGAACACACATGTACTCTTTAAAAAGGCTTCTCAAAATGTGCTCCACGGAAGTTCTTCTGAAGGAGTTATCATTTGTGACACGAGAAAACGATTCTGTAGTGAAATAAGTTTGGAAATCAGTGACTGAATGCTTGGTAGACTTCTTCAGTCAGGGCTTCCCCAGAGTCTTAAATATCCTAACACGGACCCTGCATCTTCAGTAAGGCAGACTTAAATAATTATTATTTAAAATCATTTGACCATAGAAATGCTTATCAAATTCTGTGGAACTAGTGTTCTTCAGAGTACATTTTAGGAAATACCACTTTTAGAATGGGTACATAAAATAGATACTCCCCCCCCCCACAAAAAAGGGGGGATAAGTATATAGCTAAGAGCACCTGGTCATGACCTTCTCATGGAACACCCTAGCCCAGTGCTTCTCAACCTCTAATGTACACACTAAATCACTAGGGACCATGTTACATGCAGATTGTTGCCCAGGAAGTCTTGCCTGAAGTTCTGCATTTCTAACAAGTTCCCAGGTGATACTGATGCTGCTGGTCAGTGAACCACACCGAATAGCCAAGGGCTAGAACAATCTGTCTTCAAGTGCTGAAGGTGGCCAGGATTGTCCAGAGAGCTAGGCTGTCTGACGGTTCTTTATCCAAGAGGGCAGTGAGTGTGCCGATGGGGCTTACCAGTAAAACCTGTTGGGTGTGATGCGTTCATGCACGAGTTGCCACCGTCTTCCAAAGTCCATGGAGCTGTACAGCTGCAAAACAATGACGTGAGGAAAGCATAAGCATCGAGGGAACCGTTCAACATAAATACATGTGGTATGCCCCTGGATAAGGACCTTCCAACACACCCAAGTAGACACCCATTTTATCGAGATGAAAATATGAATATGATGCGCTGGGCTTATCATGGTGCCTTCCAGCACCAGGTAGGTGCTCCACATATATCCGATCGGCTGGTGTTTTTGAGCTGAGTTGACGTCATCTATCATTCTCTCCTTCAGGGACAAAATCTTTTGTAAAATCCTATCTTATTTTTCTTCAAATTCCCTGAAGTCTTTTTTAAAGAATTTTTTAAGATTATGTATTTATCTTTAAGAGATTGAGAGAGAGAGAGAGAGAGAGAGAACGAGAGAGAGAGAGAGTGAGGATCCCAAGTAGGCTCTGCAAAATCAGAGCAGAGCCCTGACACGGGGTTCAAACTCACAAACCGCAGGATCATGACCTGAGCAGAAATCAAGCATCAGATGCTTAACTGAGCCACCCAGGCACACCCGTAAATTCCTTGAAGTCTTTAGCTACATTTAAAACAATTCAGCAAAATTCACTAAGAATTTACTTATTGGATATCTCCTATGCATCAGGCACTCTGGTGGATGTGAAGATAAAGAAGAGGTAGATTCTGTGCTCTCAGGGAAATGAAACACACGTAAACATACTCATCAGCTGGTATCTGAGCCAATATTATATGCAAAATATTGTGCTAGTGAAGTTTTATCTCCTACTGCTCCAATATATAATCCAAATGAAATGGACTCTTCAGTGTCAATCAAGATACCACCCTTATTTATACTCCCATGTCTTCACAGAGATAAGGCCACGCTTATGCCTAAGTAAACATTACTCAGCCATGTACCCACAAATGTGGCTTCCTCCCCGGATCCTTTTCTGCCCACTTCAACCCACTCCTCTTTCTTGCTTCTCAACTCACTGCACCCAACTTTGGTTTCCTCTGAGCACTTGCCATAAGGTAATATGTGGTTATGTCTTTCAGATTTGTCTGTATTATTTAGTTGCATTTATACTCCTTAAATACATAGGAGGTGTTCACTAAATAAATATCTGTTGCATAAATCAGTAATTAAACAGACAAGTCAGTATAGATAGTAACATAGAGAGATGAAAGGAGAAAAAATTCTGGAGGAGGCTCAAGACTTTGGAAAAATGAAGAACTCTCAGTATAGCTAATGAAGTCAGATTCCACATTCACTTACTTTATGGATGTAGAGTGTGACCCTTTTTGAACACATAAAGGAAAGGCCAACATTCCTATAAGAGACTAGCCAAGAGTATGGGGTTTATTTTTAAGTGTATGTCTGGAAGTACAATATCTGTATCTAATTGATAACAGTGATGATGATAATAATAATAATAATAATAATAATAGATGGACCACATTGCACTTTCACATACTTTTGAGACTTACAAGGACAATGACAGTAAGGCAAGGCAGTTATAACTCACTTGAATCTTTGCTCTCAAATATGTTCTTTTTTTTTAAGTTTGTTTATTCATTTACCTATTTATTTACTTACTTATTTTGAGTGAGAGAGAGAGAATCCCAAGCAGGCTCCATACCATCAGTGCAGAGCCCAATGCAGGACTCGATCTCACAACCTTGAGATCATGATCTGAGCTGATGTCAAGAGTCAGATGCTTAACCTACTGAACCACCCAGGTGCCCCAAGCATTTTCTAATCTATAACCAGAGTCAACCACTCCCGGCTGGTACCATCACCATTTTTATTGTCTGCCTCTAAGAAGCAGTTCACACCAAGCCAATAATGGTTGGCATGTCCCTCCCTCCATCAGAGTATGAGTCATAAGAGGAGCATAGATCATGCCCAATTAACCCTTATGTATCAGCAGTTATACAATGCCTGACACATAACAGGTGAGCACACAAACCTATTTCGAAGTTAATGAAACTTGGTCTTGGAGAAGTTAAGTTTTGGTCAATGTAACTAGGATTTAGGTTTTTTGATGCCTAGCTCACATCTCCTTCCATGGAATCATGGTACCTAGTTTATAATGAGAATTCTATTATGTTTACATTCTCCACACTTTTACAGGTGGGGAAACTAAGAAAGGCAGAAGCAGATGGGCCTCAAGTTTATAGAAATGGGGTCAGGTGAAGTATCTCCCCATTATCACATCCCCGGTAGTGCTCACCTATAGGAATGTGCTGCCTGGCACGCCACACCCAGGTAACGCTGCCATCTGTAAAGTTCTGAGTCTGCAGTCATGCAACTCAAACAGAAATAATTTTTTGTATGAACATCTGGTAATCTCAAATAAGCTTTGTGGGGCTTGAGGAAGTTTTAGACCATTTCAATTTAATTCCAATATTTATTGGACATTGGCACCATAAACTACATAACAATGTTTCTTTTTGTCCAGTAAATAACATAGATGTGTGCATGTGTGTGTTGGGATATAACATATGCATACATACATATATACACGTAAATACGTATCTGTATACTCAAAATATCCTATATGGTAGTTAAGGAGATATATTAGCATTCCCATTTTATAGATGAAGATACTGATGCTTGATTCTTTGAAGTGGCTATAACAACTACATGAAAACCAGGATGCCAATACTGATTTAGCTGATCACAGTTTATACTATACTTCACCCACTCTACCAACTCTCACAGTATTTACCCAAACCGGATTCTCATTCCATCAGTAAGTACTAACTACTGTGTGTATTCAACTCTGCATATGGGAAAATCAGGCAAAATTATTCCCCATCACCCTTTGTCCTTTCTCTATTCACGAGCCTAGTGAAGACAGCAACTAATTGTAGACCATTATACTGTAGAACACACAGAGCCACATCCAATTCTTCAGAAACCAAAATGACAACCACTTCCTGAACCTCGAATACACATAAAAAATCTCTATCTGCCTCCCATCCCATCCACACCACCTATCTCTATTTCTCCAGGAAGCCTCACTCTTCCATTTCCACCCATGTTAATCTTGCCCATCTCTCAATTTATACATAGATGACTCCCAAATACACATACACGACACCAAAGGCTAAAGCTCTAGAAGTTGAGAAATGGGCAAGAAATGGAACAATTAGCCTTCCTGGAGCTACACAGCTTGACCTAGGCCTCTGGAGATGAGTGGTATGGACAGGACAAAAGATGGATACAGATTTTACTGGGTGGAGGAAACAATAAGAACAAAGTGTCAATATGGCCAAGGTCTTGAGCCTGGCTTATGGGGAAGCTTTTTTTTTTTTTTTTTTTTTTAATTATTTATTTATTTTGAGAGAGAGAGAGAGAACTGGGGAGAGACAGAGAGAGAGGGAAAGAAAGAATCCAAAGCAGCCTCCATGCTGTCAGCACAGAGTCTGAAGTGGGGCTTGAACTCATGAACTGTGAGATCATGACCTGAGCCAAAGTTGGACACTTAACCTACTGAGCCACTCAGGCATCCCATGGAGAAGCTTTTAAGAGGAAGGAGAAATGTGACACCTGTCATTGGCTAAAAGGAGGTAGAGGTTGTCTGTCCATTTTTCTGTCTCTCTTCCTATCCATCCAACTATTTGTGGCTAATCTTATATTTATCTGTATGTATATTTCTATTGAGGAGGGGATTGGGAGGAGGGAGAGAGTTGGTGAGGACCAGACTATTGCATTGGAAAGGATATATTCTTGTATTTTATTTCAAGGACTGAGATTTCCTGCAGAGTGTTAAGAAATGGATCACTCTCCTTCCCATGGCAGGTGTCTGAGGGACAGATGCTTAGACTTAAGACACATGTTTCCTAATTAAATATAGAAGAGACTTTGGTTGGAGCCTTCTATAGCCCAAAGATATCAGACTGTCAGCCCAGATTCCAATCATAGAATCAGAGCCCCAAATTCCTTCAAATAAAACCCAGCATGATCGTGTCTTTCTCTGCTGCAAACTCTAAAGACAAGCCAGGGAAGAACCATGAGGGTCACACTGACATTGCTGGCGTCTCAATCCTCTGGGGGAAATTATCAGTCCTTCCATCATGCAGGATCCAGTAGTGGCTAAATGCATCCACCACAGCTCCTGCTGGGGCTCACTCTCAGGGTAAGCATGGCTCCTCTCATCTCATGCTATTTCTAACAGAGAAAGAACAAGAGATCAGCTGCTGATCTCCTCATCCAAGTCTGTTCCACCTCCTGCCTCCCTTGTCTCTGGTTTTGCTTTTTCAGCTCTTCTGTTTGACTGATGGGAGAAAAATTAAATTGAATTCTCTGCCTAGAGGCTGATTCAGATGAACAGAAAGAGCAGGCTCCTATTCATTAGGAGTCTTTGGTTAGCTACCTTGTCTCTCTATCCACAGTAAGTTGCTGAGTCTGAAATGAACTTTATTTTACCACGAGCTGGATCTTTGCAGCCTCTCCATTCATATAAGTGTTCATCCATTTCTTCCTTCCTTCACTCATTGACTAAAATTGTATCAAGCAACCAATATGATTTAAGCACGGAACTAAGTGCTGGAATTATAAAGGTTAAAAATGCCATGAACAGTGGAAGACAGAAACTCAGACAATTATACTGTCATGCAAAGTGTGTCATAATATTATTACTAGCTATCTGTGCAAGGGTAAGATTGTAGGCCATTGGTATTTTTTCTTTTGGTTATGTGGGTTTTTATTTTTTTTTTATTTTTTATTTTTTCAACGTTTTTTATTTATTTTTGGGACAGAGAGAGACAGAGCATGAACGGGGGAGGGGCAGAGAGAGAGGGAGACACAGAATCGGAAACAGGCTCCAGGCTCCGAGCCATCAGCCCAGAGCCTGACGCGGGGCTCGAACTCACGGACCGCGAGATCGTGACCTGGCTGAAGTCGGACGCTTAACCGACTGCGCCACCCAGGCGCCCCAGGTTATGTGGGTTTTTAAATTATTAAGAACATATATTACTTTAGTAATTAAAAAGTTAAAGCTCTAACACTCAAAGAATTTAGGCAACCATTGCATAGTGTTAGAAGATGATTTAATGATATGAAAATGCTTATGATATATTATTTACTTTAAAATATATTACAAAACATGCATACATTCACACCAATTTTATTTAAAGTATTGTAAAAACTTGAAACATATCAGAAGGAAATATGCCAAAATATTAGCAGTGGTTATTTCTGAATTGTGGGATTATGGATAACATGTACTTTTTTTTTTTATTTTAGAGAGAGAGAGACAGCATGAGTGGGGGAGAGGGGCAGGAGGAGAGAGAGACACAGAGAGAGAGAGAAAGGCGAGAGAAGAGAGATACAGAGCGAGAATCCTAAGCAGGATTCCATGCTCAGCAGGGAATCCAATGCAGGGCTTGATCCCACTATCCTGGAATCATGACCCAAGCCAAAATCAAGAGTCAAATGTCCAATGGACCGAGCCACCCAGGCACCCCCAATGGACCAAGCCACCCAGTATATATTTTAACATATACTTTTAAAACTTTTCTGGGGCGCCTGGGTGGCTCAGTTGGTTAAGCTCCAACTTCGGCTCAGGTCATGATCTCACAGTTTGTGAGTTCGAGCCCCATGGCGGGCTCTGTGCTGACAGCTTGGAGCCTAGAGCCTGCTTCGGATTCTGTGCCTCCTTCTCTCTCTGCCCCTCCCCAACTTGCACTCTGTCTTTCTATGTCTCAAAAAATAAACGTAAAAAAAAAAAATTTTAATAAAACTTTTCTATATCTTTCAAATTTCTTTACAATGAATATAATATTCCAATGTTTTACTGGAATATTATATATATTATATATAATATATTTTGGAATATAAGCCAAGTTTTATTCTATTTATATTTTTATAATAATAATTTCCAACCATAATGTATACACTACATTTATCTTTAAAACTACCTTTTAAAAGGCCAAAAATTAAAATTCCAACTTTTATATGAGGGACCTTGAATTAGACAAAGCAATATGGGATTTTCCACAAAATGGTATTGCATAGACATTATCATGGATAGCAGTGAATCCTTCTTAGGACAAGCAGTGTATTAGCTCCCATGCTGTTTAAACAGTCCTGCATGACTTCAGCCTAACGTGTTTCATGCAACACTAAAATAAAGTATATTTTCCAGACAGCAAATATCTTTAAGAACATTTCTTATTCATATAAAGTTATGTATATGACATTGTTCTTCATATCCTGCCTTATGATGCCCCCTCCCTGCAAGGATGACATTCCTGGACTTTTACCAGAGAATAATCCAGATCCCCTCCCTTCCCTTCTTCTCCTATATATCATGGTCTCATATCTCTTAACAAGCACGTATTCAGTGGCAACACACACACAGAAAGCCCTAAATGAATCATTGGAACAGATGGAAAATATGAAAGAACATGCTCTTTTCCTTATTGATCCGGTTATTAGTTCCCTAATTACATCAGCCTGCCAGGGAAAAGCATCTGATGGCTAAAGAACTAGAGGCAATTTAATCAATGTAATATTCCACAGGAGGAACAACAAGTTATACCTGGAAAGCTTAAGTCCAAAGAATGATATGATTGCATCAGGAGGTTATAGCTTGAACCGTGTCCACCGCCCCTCCCCACAAAAAAAAAAAAAAAGATATGTTGAAGTCCTAACCTCTAGTATTATCAGAATGTGGGCTTATTTGAAAATAAGGTCTTTGCAGATGAAACCAAGTTAAAATGAGGTCAGGGTGGGTCCTAATCCAATATGAGTGATACCCTCATAAGGACAAATTAGGCCTCACAGAAAGGCACAGAGGGAAGACAATGTGAGGACACACAACACAGAGAGAAGGCCACGTGAAGACAAAAGACTGAAGGGGTATATCCACAAGCCAAGGGATGTCAGAGACTAATGGCAAAATACCAAAAGTCAGGAAGAAGCAAAGAAGGACTTCCTTTTAAATTTCAGAGGGAACATGGCCCTGCCAACACCTTGATTTTGGACTTCTAGCCTCCATAACTGTAGGACAATGAATTTCTATTGTTTTAAGTCACCTGATTTGAGGTAGTCTGTTACAGCGGCCCATGGAAAGCTAATACAGTTGATGCTTGAACAACATGGGTTTGAACTGCATGCCTTCACTTATACACAGATTTTTTTTATAAATGCAGTCTAGTACTATCAATGTATTTTCTCTTCCTTATTATTTTCTTAATATTTTCTTTTCTCTAGATTATTATAATAATACAGTATATAATACAGTATATAGTACTGTTCGTGTCATAAGTAAGGCTCCCGGTCTATAATAGGCTATTAGCAGTTAAGTTTTTAAGGAGTCAAAAGTTATACATGGATTTCCAACTGCACAGGGGGTCAGTGCCCCTAACCCTCATGTTGTTCAAGGGTCGACTGTACAGGGATCTAACACCTACCTCCAAGAATAATAATGACAAATCTTGCTATATTTCTTTTTGTTTGTTTCCACTCCTAGGCTAGAAGTCTGATGTGTGACCAGATTGTTGAATCTGTGATTAAAAGCCAAAATCTCATTTGCCTCTATTTTTCTCTGCTATGTGTTTTCACCACACCCTTAAGGATAATATTTTCTAAGAATAAATATGAATTAATAATGACCATATGGCGGTAACCAGACATATTCAGAAGAAACAACAAACTATGCATTTTATGTGAGCTTTTGGTGATTCAGCCAGATTCCCTAGAGCCAGAATACTGTCCATGAAGAGGGAAGAATGGTTTGGAACACATTTATAAAAAAATCTCTCCCTTGTAGCAAATTCAAATTTAATATACATCTGTCCCGATTTTTTTCCTCAAAACCTATGGAATTTAGGTAGTATTCTGCTGAACTGTAGTCATGATGGTCTTTGTCATTCAAATAAAATGAGGCTGTTTCTGATAAAAAATAAATAAATAAGGTGTCTGCACTTGTTTCCTTGGTAGCCACAGAGGGAGTGGTAGGAATTGTCTGGGCTCTTTAGGACTACAGGAAGAATCCCCTGGGTTGTGGCAGTATTTACGGTAGGCAGGAGAGAAACCAGGTCACACAGTAGCAGAGAGTCCTTTCCAACATGTGCCTCTGGTTCCTTCCTCAAATATTCTCCAAAAAACCCTTCCCTTGATAACGGGTGGAGACAATACCCATCCAATGTCCCTCTAAGCTCTGGGTAGTTAGACAAGGGCTTCTGTCCTCAGTAGCCCTTTTCCTTTGCCCTTGACAGATATCAGGCATCTATAGCATAGATATATTTATTTTAAAAACAGGCATTCACCCAGTCATGTCATTCTTTTGTAGAAGGCAACATTTTCTTTTCTTCTTGAAGATTTCTAACCATAGAGGTTTTCTCTCTCTCAGATGGCTTACATCAGTCATTCCTTTGTTTAATAAATATTGATCAAATGTCTATTAACAACCAAGCACTGCTCTACGGGTTTAGGATACATCAATGAACCAGACAAAAGTTTCTGCCCTCAGGGATCTTACTTTCTTGTGGAGATCAGGAACTCAAATGCCCTCAAGTCTGTAAGTGTGAATATGTGAGGGAGGTATAAGAGAAACAGTACCACTGTTTGTGTTCTTTAGACACATGATCATTTTGCTAGCACTTAACACACTAAGAAACTTCCTTTACTTACTCAAGATGATTTTCCCCATTTTTATTGAAACATTTGCCACTTTTGGTTATCTTTTGTTTTCCTGCTTTTGATGGAGACATGGGCTCAAAAAAGGTTTCACTTTCCTCTCAACCCTAAAGAAAACAGGTGCAAGGTGTGATAAACTTTGGCAGACTGCATTTCCCCATAATACTGGGGAGAAGCAGGGAATACACAAAGCTCATGCTCCATCTAAAAATGGGCTTAGCTGTTCCTTATCTGGACAAAGACAGCTGATCTAGTGTGGTCAGGCTTTATAGTTTTTCAAGGGAACTGAAATTTCAGATTTTTATGAGAAATCTCCGTATTTTTCAGTGTTAGCAAAAGTTTTAAAAATTTAAAATGTACTAGGGGTGCCTGGGTGGCTCAGTTGATTGGGCGTCCAACTTCAGCTCAGGTCATGATCTCACAGCTTATGGGTTCGAGCCCCGCATCAGGCTCTGTGCTGACAGCTCAGAGCCTGGAGCCTTCTTGGGATTCTGTGTCTCCGTCTCTCTCTGCTCCTCTCCTGCTCACACACTGTGACTCTCTCTCTCTCTCAAAAGTAAATAAACATTATTATTTTTTTTTTATTTTAAATGTACTGTGGGGCAAATAAGGTGTATTGATCCTGCCGGCCAGATGTTGCCTGAGGGCCACAAATTTGTGACCTGAATCTTAGCAAAGACATACTAATGCCTGAAGAAGAGAATGGGACTATTTGACCTTGAAGTAAGATTACCAAATTTAACAAACACAATACAGAATGCCCAGCTAATTTGATTTCTGATGAAAAATAAATGTGTGTGTGTGTGTGTGTGTGTATGTCAGATGTAACAGTAGGAATATGATTATGTTTTTTGAAACACTGTTATTTATCTGAAACTCAAATTTAGCTGTATTTTATCCACATGTCCTGTATTTTATCTGGCAACCCTCCCTTGAAGTCTCTCCCATTCCATTTCTAAGCAGCTGGATCATAAGATACATCCCCTTAAACTATGTGCCTTTATTCTTTGACATTGGATTTCCCCAAGTGAATAAAAGAATTTCAAAATCATTGTAAATACTCCCTGTACTCAATTAATTCACATCACTTTATTCAACTTATTTAGTATTCATTAAGCACCTAGCATGTGCTAGGCTCAATGCCAGGTGTGATGATGCAAAGATTAATAACACAAGTTCCCTGATCTCTAGAAACTGAAAACTTAGACGGGAAGACAGACATGTCAACAGGTAAGTGCAACACAACACAATGAGGCGCATGCCCACAGAGGTAGAGGAGGGCTGGAAGAACTCACGGAAGTAGCTGTCAGTGCTGCGGGGTTGGGCAGTGTGCCATGAGCTGAGTCATAATGAATGAGTAGGAGCTGGCCTGAAGGATAAGTTCCCCCCAAACACTGCAGCTAACAAAGGTGAAAAATTACAGTCATTAGGGAAGACACTGGAAATAAAACAGAAACATCATCTCATCCTCCTCCAAAAGTATCATTTGCTTGGCCCTGGATGAGTGCACATTGGTCTAAGTGCCACATCAAAAAAGAGAAAGAACAGAAAAGGAAAAGGAGTCAAACAAGGTCATCTGAAGTGTTTAGGAGGAGGAAGAGGAAGAAACAAGTGCATGAGAGGGTGGGCATATGGGTAAAAGGAAGACCCTGAGAGCAACAGCAAGATGGCAAGAGTAAAATTTGTAAGAAGTGGAGGCAGATACACACTTGTACTCATCGAATTTGGAAATACCGTCCCTTGAAACTTAAAAGAGGAAAGATTAACACACTGAATATGAAGAACTGCCTCTAAAAGTGAGCTCATAAAGCTCATTTCTAGAGGAAGTTGGTGAGAAAGGCACAGGCTATCCTATAAACAGCATCAAACACAAATTAAGACTCCATGCCTCTCAAAGTTGTTCATCAAAACATCTCCCACAGCCAAAGGGAATAAATCATCCACCAGGAATCTGGGGGTTTGGCCTTAAGTATTCTGAAAGAAGGACAAATATCTTCAAATCTCTAACTCTTACCTTAACCTTCCATGGATATTTTGTAGTGTATGCTACCATATCTCTGTGCTTAGAATGCAAGATAAATTTTTTCACGTATCTTCAAGTGAATTGGACCCTCCAGAAAGACACTATCTATCATACTTACTCTCTTTCACCACTGTTCCCCTCTCAAGTGGTTCATTTTTGAGCTAAGTTTGAAGAAGAGGAAGAAGTTACACAAAGAATGTCTGGTGCATAATGAGGGCCCAGGTGCTATTGATTGGGGTGACTCACTTACCTGTCTCAAGCTGACCACAGAGGGGCTATGGTCATTTCTTGGTGCCTATGACAACTAGAATCCTGGACTTGATATGAGAAGACACTCTATGGCCAGGTTTTCCATTAAGTCTCCTTAATTATAATGAACAAGGGAGAGGAAAACACGCAGTCTGGTGACACCATACTTGCAAGAAAGAAATTCCATGTGACCCTATAAGCTAACACAGCAAGTCTCATTTTCGCCATGGCTTTTGTACGAATCCTCAGACTTATCCTCCTAGTTGGCTCCAATTTCAGAGGTCATGTGTATATTGGAATAACCAAAGCATTCTATTTCCCAAGTCAGTATCCTACTCCCTAATGGAGGTGCTGGTGCCTTAAAGGCCCATTTGAGAACACAAAGCACAGATGATACTCGTCCCCATTCTCCCAGTGCCCACCTCTCAGTATAGCATGCTTTCCTCCAGATGGGCACACAGAAATAATGGTACTGATGTCTATACTCTGTCAAAGGGTGACCCGTGCTCATTTCCCACATGTCTTTTTCTCCAGGATTCTCCTCTCTGCTCCCTGCACCACCTTATTTTCCAGCCACATCAGTTTTTTGGCTTCTCAAACATATCATGGGCTCTCCAGTCCGAGGGCTTTGCACATGCTGTGCCCTCTACCTAAAATGCCCTCCATCCACTCTGCACTTCTCCCTCTTTGTATTCATGTACTGAACTGCTGCTCAAATGTCAGATATCAGCAGAAGTAACACTTCCTAAGAGAAGCCCTCTTTGGTTACTTCCTACCCTTATGGTTCTCTAGTCTCTCTTATTTCATAACATTCATCAAAATATGAAATTACACATTCATGTAATTATATGTTTGATATCTGTCTTCATTTCTAGGTAGTGGGGATTGCTACCTTAATAATCCCAAGTGTTTAACACCATGCCAAGTACAGGAGAAGAGATGCTCACGTAAATATTCACTGAGTGAATACATAAATATTCCTTTCCAAGTCTTGTAAAGTTATGTGTCTTCCACCCAAAAAGCCCCCCACTTTCCTTCCCAAATTTGTCATAAGTTTACCCTTCTTTCCATGTCTCCCTTCAATGATGCCATCTATGGCCATGCTCGGCCAAAAGAGGCAAAATTACAATAGTAAAACTAAAGAACTACTTTAAAAGCAAATTCATACAACTCATTACTAGAAGATGTTGGGGATAAGGTAAGAATACCTTATAAACAGCATCTCTTTTCCCATATTTAACACTCGGTGTCCAACCAGATTCTACTAACATGTTTCTCTTATAAGTTCTCAAATTGTTTTTATTTAATTCAATCAAACAGTGATCTATTCACCCATTTACTTATGCATCGAAACTTCAGGTAATCTCTTCAAATTGACTAGAGACTCTCGGATGACAGGAATCCCCTCTGCAATCTTGACACTCTCCCCCTTAAAGGAACTTCCCCTGGGCTGCTTAACAACACAGAATCAGAGAATAATAAGCTTTTGTAGCTGAGATTGGAAGTAGGAATCATCTGGACAATTCTTTTTACACATGGCAAGCCCAAGGCTCAGAGAACCTCACTGTCCTGCCTGAGGTCCCACACCTAGTCAGCTGTGGAGCTGGAATTCAAACCTAGGGTCCTGACTCTCATCTCAACGTTCTTTTTAATGCATGTGCTGTCTTTGTTAAATTAAGTGCATGACTTTAAAAGAAAAACAAGTTACCATCACCTCACAGAACAATGGCTCATTTGGGTATGCCATGCATGAACGACACTGTACCTTGAATCTAATGCTTTTATTTACAATTCATTCTCACAATTCACTTTATCCTCTTTTACACTGAAGAGTATTTTCTAAGCCAAAAGTCACATAAGACAATCTTATAAACAATTTACATAGTATCTACCCAAATCCATTCTTTTGTCTCCACACTCCTATTCTATTGACCATTTTCCTTTGCAATCAGATTCTATTCATTTTTATATATTATGATTCAGAAATATCTCATATTAAGCAGTACTCTTTGCACACAAATGCTGGTATTCCTCTGTGAGCTGACTTTTTTGTTCCGACTCATATCCCTCCCTTTACCTGTGTTTTCTCTCTCCTTAATGATTTTGGTGTCGCACCACAGCCCGTTATTAAATCCACTTGATCACCTATTTTCCTGGCCTTTTCACTGCATCCAATTTGTCCCTAACTCTTTCCAACTTCAGATTTGTTTTTCTTCTGAAAAGCCTGGATCTAAAAGAGGCATGAAGTACTCAAATCTCTTAGTTTTAGGTCATTTATGTAATTTAAATTACTACCTCTAAGTATCAAAACAATAATACCTCCCTTCAATTTGGAAGAAATGAAGATTTCACTAACCGTAACATATGAAACACCATTTGAAACATATCTCCAGATACAGACATTTAAACACGCACATGATTTTAGTATTAATATACAGCCAGAAAAAAATTTTAAGTTTGTCTATTTATTTTTAAGAGAGAGAGACAGAGACAGACAGACAGAGGCGGGGGGGGGGGCAGGGGCAGAGACAGAGGGGCATAAATGATCTGAAGCAGGCTCTGTGCTGACAGCAGAGAGCCCAATATGGGGCTCAAACACACAAACCGTGAAATCATGACCTGAGCCAAAGGCAGAAGCCTAACCCACTGAGCCACCCAGGTACTCCTCTAGTCAGAAAATTTAAAAGTTCATTCAAACTCAAGATATTAAAGGAAAAACTATGTACTTCAAAGGCTACTCTTTCAGAAAAACAAGAGGGAAAAAAGAAACTAACATTTATAGAGGATTTTCCCCGACAGGCATTTTTGTATATGCTTTATAGTTTAAATGACACAAAATAAACAGTTTGAGGGTTACTTCTGCCCACACATTCAGGAGGAGAACTTGGTGGCCTCATTGGTTTTATAAATTTGATCAAGATCTCAAGGCAAGTTCTAGAAAACCTGATTCCAAAACCACTCTGCATTCTAAAATACCTGGCTGCCGTTGAGAAATGAATGTTTGCAAGGAAATTTCCTGAAGTCTGATGCAGCTCAAACAATGTCCTAGGAGAAGTTGTAGAAACTTGGGATTGTTGGCACAGAAAATTGGCCAATGAGCAAAGAGGTTTGTAACGGTGTTCAAATGTGGGAAAACATTCTCTCACGGAAGGGGCAATGGAACTTTCTTCTGTGTTGCATCAGAGGGCAGAAGTAGGACTGAAAGGTCAAATCTAAATGGAAGTAAATATTGGCTTGATGTAAGAAATAATATTCTAATGGAATGAACTCTCTGAGCGTGGAAAAGCTGCCTCATAGGGCAGCAAGTTCTCCAGGGACTTTTGGGATGTGTTTGAATAGAAGATGGATGAGCATTTTGATTAAGGTGATACTATCAGGAAATTAAAGTGTCAGATAGGGTTTAAACCAATGACTTCTTAGGTCCCTTAAGATACAGGATTTTTAATTGTTCTTCTAAGAACAGTAATCCTAGGTACAGCACGCAAAAGAATACTACTATGGATGTTCCGTAAACATTTGTAAAAGCTAGTTGATAAATTTTCTTCTAAAGGCACTCAAATGTTGTGGGAAAAACCCAGAACTCTGGCAGGCATTGGTGGATTCATTCAGCCTCCCTGTACCTACCACCTTTGGAAAGCAATTCTCAGCCCTTCCCCCAAGAGCTAGAATTTTCTCACCCCTTGAATCAAGGATGTCCTTACTCCTCATTTTGGCATCAGAATGAGAAGACGTGACAGTGTCCCAATTGTGAGTGTGGTCTCTAAGAAGCCATGAATATTTTCAATCTTTCAGAGTTCTGTCACCTCCAAGTGACACTAGCCTGATGGGGGAAGAAAGATCACACAGAAGAGAATTTAGGTATCCCAGAGGAGGCCACCTCAAATCACCATACAGCCATCTGACCTCTAAATGTAAGAGAGACCCTGCCAACATCAGTACAGCTGCATACTCAAACACTGATGACCACAGACACATGAATTCATCCTAGCTGAGATCATAAAAACTACCCACTAAACCACAGAGCTATGAACAGTAATGAATGTGTATTGTTTTAAGCCTGTAGGTTTAGGGAGAAGCCTGTAAGTTTGGTTACACAGCATTAGCTACCTGACACACAGACTGAGATTCAAGTCTTACTTTTATGACCTCACTGGGCTGTTTTGAGGAAGACTTTAAATTCCTCAGTCTCAGTCTTACATAAGTATGATGAAAGGCTTTCTCCAGAATAGTGGCTCTCAATTTTCAGTTATCCAGATACCTTGTTAAAAATGCATAATCCAAGGACCCCTCCAGAAATTCTGGAATCAGGAGTTCAAGAGTGTTATTTTAACAAGATAACAGATGACCCTATTGTAAATGCTAAGGGGCAATTCTCAGGAAAGCTTCGACATTTATAACTAAGCTCACCCCCAGCCTTCAGCCAAACTCCACCCCATCACAGGTAAACAACGTCCAAATGAAAATTGAGAGCTCCTTAGAGACTTCTAGAAGTATCACAAGCTTGCTCCAGGGCCCATTAGAGAAGAGTGGCTTCACCTTAAGTCAGACACCTTTTGACTGACTACTGGGAACCCGCTCCTAGCTCCATTACAGAAGTCACGGCCTTGACAAAGGAAATGGGCAGAGTGTTTCCACTCAAAACCATTCTGTTCAGCTGCCAATGCTGGAATACAATTAAATAGCAAAAAGCATAGCTTCAGCTAAAATGCACAGTAACAGCTGGACTGTGTTCCCTGAAAGTACAATTCATTTATTACATAGATAATTAGACTTCCCTCTAGATACAAAAACGATATGGTCTGTGCACTAAGCAAAAGGGACTTACCATAGCCTGGCCAGCCTTTGCCCAAAGCTCTCAAACAGCATGGATCCCTGGGTTCTAAAATAGGAGAATGATGGAGTAGGAGCTAGAAGACAGCAACTGCTCTGAGGGTCTTCTGCTCATGGCTTTAATCGTTGGTTCTAATCTCTGCAATACAGTCACCTGGCAGTCTTAAGCAATACTGATGCCTGCACCCTATCCCAGAAAAATAAAATCAGAATCTCTGGGGATATGCTACCTGGGCATAGATATTTTTAAAGCTCCCCAGGTGATTCTAGTGTGCAGATAGGGTTCAGTATTCTCTGTCTGAAGCACAGGTTGGCAAACTATGATCCACTAATTTTTCGTAAACAGAAAGGTTGATTGGAACACTCATTTATTTAGAATTGAGTTGTTGCAACAGAGATCCTATGGCTGGCAAAGCCTAAAACATTTACTATTCAGCCCTTTACAGAAAGTTTGCCAACCTTGCTCTTAGGTACTGATCTTTAATACTGGTTAAGGGGTCCTTACAGGATTTTTTTCCTGAGCGTCTCGTGGCTTGGTTTCATATCCCTTTGACCTATTTTTCCAACATCAGGAGCTCAATGTATATAATAATTTTAACAGGCATTTATTATTGATCAGATACTACATTAAGCAGTTTGCATCATCCCATTTAATCCCTATACGCACTAAAAAACTCTGGTTATCTTCACTTAAAAAAAATGCAGAAAACAAAGATTTGGACAAAACTAAGTCACTTGCCTGAAAACAGAGCAATTTTGAAGGTTTTATTCAGGTCAAGTTGTCTGATTCTCTGGCCTGTGTGCTCAGTAACCATATAAGCCAAGATTCACAACCTGGAAATGGAGCTTCTGAGCCACACTGGAGTGTGAACTTGGACAGGTTACTTCAAGGGGCAGGGAAGGGGGCTTCTAAGATGCCTACATTATAGGGCTAGGGGAAGATCAGAGATAGCATGATGTCTAAAAAAATGAAAACGCTGGCACAGCGAAACTGCAATCTTGTCAGATTTTTGTCTTGAGATGTTCCTGACTATATTTCACTCATTTTTTCCATCCATTTAATCAACTTAGTAATTTAGTGAGCTCCTTCCATAAACCAGGCGTGATTTTAGGTGCTAAACATAGAGAACAAGATGCTGGAAAACACAGTTTACTGATCCCTGACTTCATGGAGTTTACATGGAAGTGGGGAAAAGGAACAATAAGCAAACAGATATTTATATGGACATAAATAAGCAAATATATGTTTCTCATTATCTGCGGTGGTTATGCTCTTTTAAAGTCACTGCAGACACTGATGTGGCAAATACTAAACCATTGTCCCTATGGGAAATACAAGGTTAGGTCCCTGTGAATCTCTTGTCACAGTTTCATCACACATAATGTGTTTCACACACACAAGCTTGTTTTAGGTATGTTAATATTTTTTAAAAAATTATTCAACATATATTGTTAATAACACTAACATTGAACTAATGGCCATCACATCACAGCAAGGCACATCATAGCCACCTTATGCTTAAAAATACCAGCCAGACACTCAGTACTACATTTGGGGACCATTTTAGACAATGGAACCACTAAAGAAAAGCACAAAAATTACAAAAACCATGGCACAAAAAAGACTACAGAAAGGACAATTGCTTGGGGTATAAGAACTAGAAGGTGCTAGAGTGTCTCCTCATTCAACCTCAGCTGAGAACATGTACATCAGGCAACTCAACTCTTTTTTGCCACTCTACTCATGTCCCCAGGTGACATTGACAATACTCTGAGTGTTGATTTGGGGATTACAAGTAAATTTTAATGAGTAGGTAAATTCACAAACACAGAATGTGCACATCATGAGGATTTGCCTAATACTGTCATGCAGAGATAAAGCTTGGAAGAAAATTAAAGCAGGGTAAGGGGATACAGTATGACAAGTTGTGCCATTTTTTTTTGTTCAGGTGGTCAAAGAAAGCCTCTCTGCACACCTAACCTTTGAGCAGAAACCCAAATGAAGGGACAGAGCAGGTGAGGTGAACATCTGACCAAGAGTGGCCTGAGACAGCAGAAGAGCAATGGTGAAGGCCGTGACATGGAGGTGTGGGTGGGTGTCTCTGAGGAGTCGCCACGCCAGGGTAGCTGGAGTGTGGATGAGAGAGAGGCGATGGGGAGGTGAAGTGTGAGAGAAAATCAGGGACAACATCATGTTAAAAGACATGTGTGCCGGGGCGCCTGGGTGGCTTAGACGGTTAAGCCTCTGACTTTGGTTCAGGTCATGATCTCACAGTTGGGGAGTTCGAGCCCCAGGTCGGGCTCTGTGCTGACAGCTCAGAGCCTGGAGCCTGCTTTGGATTCTGTGTCTCCCTCTCTCTCTGTCCCTCCCCTGCTTGCACTCTGTCTCTCTCTCTCTCTCTCAAAAATAAATAAACGGTAAAAAATAGATAAATAAAAAGCATGTGTGCCTTTGATAGGACCCAGGCATCCTTCTGCTCATGATGGAAACGTACAAGGTGTTTGAGGGGAGGCTGCCATGATCTGGTACAGGTTTTAAAGCTCACTGATAGTTCAGTGGAGAACAGAAAGTGGGGAGGCAATGGAACAGCAGGGAAACTAGGGAAGAGATGGCTGTGCTGGTCCAGGGAGGAGACGTGGCCCGGGATAGTGCGTGAGCAGTAGAGCTGGGGAAGTAGAGGTGATGCCAGGCAGGTCTGGTCACAGACTGGCTGTGAAGTCTGAGAGTAACATAAGAGTCACAGATAATTGAGATGCTGGACTCTGTCCACCGAGGTGTAGAGGAAGGTGAGGCAAATGATCATATTCAGGATACATTTTGAAAGTAGGAGTGACAAGATCTGCTGCTGTATTGAATGTGGGTTTGAGAGAAAGAGACGATTCCAAGAACTGGAGTCCATGGAAAGTGGTATCGTTTACTGCAATTCAAATCTGAGAAAGAATTGAGTCTGTGGGGGCGTCAAGAGTTGTACGCATTAATATATTCTTCAGGTTTTGTGTGTACGTGAGACAAAGAGAGAATATTATAAAGACGTAATAGGTACTCACCAAATATTTATAAATTACCTATTGTACATGTTCTGCTAAGTGCTCAGGATTAGGCACAAAACCCAGCTACCCCGGAGAAGCCTGAAGTTTAATGGGAGAAACAGACAAGTCAACAGGTGATTATTAAAAAAAAATATATCAATACAGGTTTTGAAGCCAGAGAATGTCAGGCAATGCCCACTGCTGTACAGAAGGAACACTGGACAGAGATCCCCAAATCCTAATCTGCAGAAACTCCAATTTCTCCAGAGGAAGACCTGAAGAAGGATGGTTTTCTTGGTCTTGGAAACACACTGTTTGAAGTTTTCAGCCTAGGTAGCTCAGCAGATGAGTAAAGTCCTTCTGGGATCTCCTCAGGAAAAGCTTATGAGAAACCCAGCCAGGCAGCCAAGAGCCAATGTAACAATAAGTGTCACAGAAATGTCTCCTTGCTCAGATGACAAGCAAGAGCCATGAAGACCAGCATCTCCACATTCCTTCATTCAACCTGCTGAACTTGCCTCCAGATGTGCTTGTTGCTTTTAACATGTAACCAAGAGCAATTCTTGGGGAGAGCAGAGAGCCACCAACAAAACCAAAAGCCTCTAAGCCAGGGAACCACCTCCACAAACAAACAAAACACAAATTCCTCCAAGGTTTGAGCAAGGGAGACATAGCTCTCTTGAGGAAAATCTCTGTTGAAGGCAGGATACTTTTTGCTCTGAGTCTGCTTCTACCTTTCTCGCCGGCCCCAGAACTGAGGGAGACAACACGGAAAAATAAGACAATCCTCTTCCTTAGTCCCCCCAGGACAGCTGTTGAAGACCAGCATTTTCAAAAAGGACTTACTCTAGAAATTCAAAGGGGAAATACATAAAGAAAATATGAAAACTGTAAAATCATGTCAGTCACAAAGCAGAGGGTCTTGACCCTACAATAGCTAAGAATGTTACTTACCAGGTGCACAGGCCCTGTTTTGTAGCACATTTTGTCTGAAAGCTCCAGGTTCAGAAAATGCCTGTTGAATTCTTAAGAAGGCAGTTCATGTACACACTCACAGACACACTCCTTGGCTGCGTCTTTTCTAGATAAATCCCTGGAGTGGAAATTCCAAGCCAGGGACAGTTTTAGGGGAGAAACATATGGGTGTTGGGGTTATCAAAGTCCAATTGGGCAAACAAAGCAAAATTCACATTCCTTCAGGCATAGGACAGCAGAGACATGGGTTGGGCCAAGATCTGATCTCTTCTCCACTTCCCCTGCCCCTACTGTATCCCTGTTTCATGAAAACTTTGCATTTCAGGGCTGGGAGGGTCCGTGAGATCAATTCCAATATCCCCTTTGAAGTCAGTAACCTTGAACAGAGGGGTTTCTATCTTTATCTGATTGTAAAGTTGCCCTACAACCCTTCCATGTTGGCATTTCACACTCCAACAACAGTGAAAGACAACAGTCAAATGCACTCCTGTCTATGTCAATGGTTACAAGAACAGAAAAGCGTGCAAAGTCCTTTGAGAAAAACCAGGAAGATGACCCACAAAATCACACAGGGTCTATCCACTGTGTGCTCACCCCAAGCTTAGTCTGTACTATTGCAGATCACCTATGGAGTGTGAGTCCCATACAGATATACATGCCCCTTCCGCCATTTTGCTTTCCGTTTGCATTTTAATGTTATTGCACAAAGAACACTGCGTTCTCACAGTGTTGCCATGGCAGAGTCAAATAACAAAGATGAAAGTAATTAGGCTGAGAAAGGAGCGGCTGGCTTGTCCTAGAAACAGAGCCTCCCAGCTCCTTGCCCGGCCGGGTAGGTGCACAAACCGCTCTGCCATGTGGACTTGCCCTCCCATTTTCAACTGAATTCCATGGTTTGATAATCTCTTGCTGTTTCTCTTCCTCTGGCCTATCCCTGTGCACAACTCGTAATTTGCCAGGAAACGTAGAATTTATTTTCCACTTCTTCCTCGCTGCATTGCTCACAACTACAGAGGTGCCTGAGCCGGATTTTCCAACACCCCCCCACCACCACCACTGTCCCCAGGCAAGGGACAAAAGTTCCTGTTGGACTCATCACTTGGACGTGTTCACCCTCTGTGGCATGATTTATAGAAAGGCAGCCTCAATTACAATTTCTCTTACTCCTTGCATTGACAAAATGCTGAAAATACAGAATTGCCAAGATGGCACGGTACACAGCCTCCAGCTCAAACAGTTTTCTGCCGACAGCCCCAGGCACAAAACAAAGCTGCTGCGCCAAAAACAATGGCTTAATCCATCAGTGCCAAAGAAGGCAAGACTGGGAGCTGTTTTCCTAATTCCAGATAGCGGCCCCCACACCGCCACTTTCCTCTCCAACCAACACTGGGAACTCTCTGCTCCCTTCCTTCTAAGGCTGGTAGCTGAGAGGCAGCCACTGCTATGGGCCAAGCAATTTCAGGAAAAGCAGCCAGCAGACAGGAATTGAGAGATTAAAAATTAAATTCACATATGTGCTTCCATTTCCAGCCCTGTTTACCCAGAGTAAAAACACGAAACCAGTAACTGAAATGAAAACAAACAGACCCATGTATCTACTGGCCTTGGTTTCACTTTTATTCCATTGCTTTGAGACTGGTGGGAATGCCAAAATAGTGTTTCACCAAGTAGGGGGTTGTCTGTGGGAAGAGCTTACCCTAAAACGCCAATCAGGAGTGAGCCTGGGGACCTCACACATGTCATTGGTTGGTAGAAGGGAGAGCAAGTTAAAAACCAGGTCATTCTTGGACAATCTTCCACAGACATTCCGATCTTTTTTTTTTTTTTTTTTTAATGCTGTCTCTTCTAAAGTCTCTTTATTACAGACTTAATGATCTTCATGGCACCTTAGAAATTATTGTTTTAAAAGCTTCTTGTTTGGAAAAATTGCTCAGAGGCACGAGCTGCCATTTCTGGCTTGCCTGGTATACTTTCAATTCACTTAACCATATAGTCAGACTTGCCATGGCCTTTCACCAACCTCCCAAAATGTCCAATGTTTTCTGGGTAAAATACCTACAAAATCATTTCTTGACAACTGGGATGTATATTATTGTCTTAATTATTTAAATAAAAAGATTTTTAATTAATACACTTTCTTTGGGGGGAGCAGTTTTTTTGTTTACATAGCAATGGTGAAAAGTACGAGAAATTGCCATATATTCTGTCACCTCTCCTTATTATTAACGTCTTGCATTAGTGTGGTACTTTGCTACAATTTGTGAGCCAATATTGATACGTTATTAATAACTAAAGCCCATAGTTTACATTAGGGCTCACACTCTGTATACATTCTATGGGTTTGGACAAATGACAAATGTATGCCACTTATATGATACTAACGACATGAATCCACCATTGTGGTATGATACTCAATAATTTCACTGCCCTTAACACATCCTGTGTTCCCCATCTATCCACTCTTCCTTTTTCCCCAGCCCCTGGTAACCACTGATATTTTTACTGTCTCCATAGTTTTGCCTTTTCTAGAATGTCATGTAGTTGGAAGCATATATTATGTAGCTTTTACAAACTGTCCTCTTGCACTCAGCAACATCCAAGTTAAGTTTCTTCCATATCTTTTTGTGGAAAAAATAATTTTTATTTTTGACTGATTGCTTGCTAGAACTAGTAACTTGTAAATACAGGCCTGGAACTGGTAGCTTATAAAATATCTCCCAAGTTTCTCCTCTCTTAACTGTAATCTCTGAAGCAGACTGGGGACACCATAAAAAAAAAAAAAAAGTCAAACAAAAGCTTGGTACTTTTTAATACTTATAAGGGCAAAACCACTAAAATTAATTTTATACTCTCCAGTGGATATTTATAAATATGTCAAGTGAGTTAACCAAAATTATCCCATCTCAGGGAACATTATTATAATTACTAGTTATTAGAATTATTCATTATTAAAATGAGAATGTGCCAGAGTTCAGGTAGGAAAAAAAGAGTGTTTGAATTCTATAAAACAGCACAGAAGAGATATCCATTCAACTGATTGGTTAATCCCATTTAAGTGTATATACATGCTGACGGATCAAGTACCAGCCAGTGGATGCTATCTAAGAACGTACTAACGACAAGGCTTTGTGCAATGCACTTTGGATATGAGGATGTCTCGGATACGTGCCCTGTGCATCAGCAGCATATGATCTGAAGGAGTGTGATGCTTGCAATAATTACTACAATGTTAGACATCATGTGCTGGAGGTGGGGCAGGTACAGATACCCAGTGTCAAGGGAGCTCAGAGAAGGAAACCCTTTCTGATTAGGTGATATGGGAGCTCACAGCCCTTCAGAAAGTGCTAAAAGTCATACATAAATAATGTCCCAGTGACAAAACAGCATAAGGAAGATGAGGGTGATGGTGAAAGTCAGGGGCCTTGCTTTTTGTTTGTTTGTTTTGTTTTATGGGTTATTTTTTCCCAAGGGTCTCAACTTTATGATTTAAATCCAGCTTTTGTTCCTTGTCTTTTCTTTTTCAGAGGAGTTGCTTTGGCTTTCTTCTTTTTCTTCCTTCTTCTTTTTGTTTTCTTTTGTTTTGATTTTTTGCTAAAATAGTATTTTTAGTGAATTTGATATTTCTAGGCAGGGCAGGTGCACACCAATTTACTAGTCTAAAACCATTCTTATATACAATCTGCCCCTCCCTAATATGCATCTGAGATAAACCTAGGGTATAGGGTTTGCACAGAGAATCAGAGAGTGATGCATCTGTGATACAAACTGTAGAAAGGATGGATTTTATGTCTATAAGCTTGTAGTTCACCCTGACAGCAAGAGAGAGGCACTGAAGATGTGGCACCTTTGGAAGAAGCTATTTATATGGTCAATATTTATGGGGCCTTTGCCTCAGAAGATTCTCTTTCCATAAAGATATCCAGTAACAGGTAAGTATGGGCAACCCCATGGATGCCAATGACAGAGCCAGGAAGCTTTCTGATGCAGCAAAAGAGCATGCTACATGGTCTTAGAAACGAGACACTGAAATTCTCACAGGGCAAACGTGGGCTCTGGTTTAAGTCAGTTTAGTTAAGTGAAATTGTAAAATATTAGAGTTTCAAGGCCTCAAAATTCAAATATTAGTAGTTGGTGCTTCTGCAAAATTCAGGGAAGAAAAGGAAAGAGAAAAGAATACATTTCTATGGAAACCAGTATCCTCCTGACATAGAACAACAAAAAAAAAAAAATCAGCTGCCACTTTAAGTCAGGAAAAGTGGGCCATTGTACCAAGCTGATCTTTAATTCAGAAATAAGTACACCCCTTCATTTATTCAATTTTTCACCCATTCAAAAAAAGCTATTGATGGTCTTCTTGTGCAGGGTATTGTTCTAGATGCTGGAAGAGTGAAAAAGATCATGAGACAGATTCATTCCAACCATTCATGGCTCCTAGATACAAAAAGGGAGTGCACATCACTGAGCAAGGTAGAATAAGTGCTAAGCATAGGATGTGCCACATAGTACACACTTGATAAAGAGCTACTCTTGGTATTAGGTGAAAGGAAGAGAGGAATGTCAAGGCTCAAAGGAATTGAGATCACTTGTTGTTGAATGCCTGTGGAAAACTTCATGGAAAAGTGGTAAGACCATGGAAGTACATTAGCATGTGGATCAGAGAGGAAAGAGAAGTGCGGGAAAGAGGCAGAACAATAAATGTTTACAGAAATGAACACGACTCAAACATGTCTAGAGCCTGAAGTATATAAAGAGGAAAAGTAGAAATGGCGGGCGGGGGGGGGGGGGGGGCCAGAATCTCAAGAGCTGGAAGACCCAAATGCTAACTCTGAGTATGAGCAATGGAGAACAACTGGTCATTCTCCTGTGTGTGTGTTGCGGGGAGGGGGGGGGGGGCGTGACACACTACATCACGTAGAATACCAAAGATGGACCTAATGACATTTAGCAGTTATGTCAATCTCTCTTCAGTTTTATTATCTGCAAAATGAGGAAAGGGATGACATCTGAAGAATAATCAAATACGTCATCATTAGGGATTTTAACTTGGCATAAGAAGCATAGAAGGAAAAGACAGAGGGACATCGGAAGCAAGCCAACACAAGTGTTGTAAAACAAACACAAAAACTGAGGTAGTAACAGTGGGGATGGAAAGGAGGTGAAGTCAGTAACAGTACACCAAGGTAAGACAATTTCAACACAAGTGACAAGTGAAAGGAGAAGGTAACGCTTAAGTGGCAGGAAGAATGGACAGATCACTGGTAGAACTAGGGAAGGCGAGGGAAAATTCAGGCTGGAGTTTGACACATGGGGTGAAAGATTCTTAATATTTCTTCCATGCTCCCATGAACATAAGTCTGAGAGAGAGAGAGAGAGAGAAGCTGACGTTAGAGTGAGTTACTATAATTAATCAAAGGAGAATTTGGATGAGCAGCTACAGCTTCTTCTAAACTCTCCTGAGGGAAACAATTCAATTCGATCATGTTGAGTCTGTCTCAAATCATTACTGTATATTCTGTTTTAAAAGTTAGGAGAGAAAAAAATGAAAATATAGCCTCACAAGTAATAACCTTAAAATGCAGCTGAGAAAAATGTCAAATCCATGTTTCCACATAAGGCAACATAAGACATCTCTGTTGAACATCTGTTGGTTTCCCACTCCCTGTTCATTTTGATGTTTTCCAGTAACTTCAAACTTCCCTGGGACCATTCCTCCTCCAACCAGTTCATGAGATTTGTGTGGGACCTCCCCCACTCTTACCATCATATCAGGGTCAGCATGTGATCCAGGTCTATGCCACCTGCAGTGGTCTTGGTAATTTTAGCTGAAAGGTGGGCAGGTGGCCCAATTAAAAACAATCAGAAGCAATCCCATTCATTTCTGCTAAAGGATCCTTCCTTCCACCAAGACACTAGGACCGAAGCCTGGTGTTACCAGCCACCACCCTGCCATTCTGAGGGGGAAGTTTCCTGAGAACAAAGACAATGTCTGAACAAAAACAGAGCTGAAAGATACCAAAAAAAGAAACAACTGCTGGCATAGTCTGAGACCCAATCATGCTTGAAGCCAGGTCTTCCCTTAAATACCACAGCTATCTTAACCCCAAAACTCCCTTTCACTTACTGCTACTTTGAGATGGAATTTTTGTCACTTCCATTCCAAATATTCCTACCATACATAGCACATAATCACATGCAACATGCTAACTAAATCCAGAGAGAGCCATGCATTGTACAGGCTACCTTAGCCAATGGAAGGTCCATGTAAGAGGCCAGTTCTTGGAGGTTGGTTCATTGTGCTTTGACTAATATAGTTTTTTTATTGGATAGTGCAGGGACTATAAAAAATTATCTCAATGTAGCTCCTGCTAGTCAGGAACCTCATGATTTCATGTAGGAAACAGCTGCACGCCAAATTCAACAAAAGAGTGAACCAAGTTTAAGGAGATGAAGAGTGGAGCCTAACAGAGAAGGATCCATCCTCATAACAAATGACATTAAGAAGGACTGCTTTTTTTTAAAAAAGTGTGCATTCATTGAGCAACATTCTATGTGCTAGAACTTCTCACATTTACTACCTCTGTAGTTATGTTCTCAAAAGCAACGGTAACAATGATAATAAAAGCCATAAAGCCCATGACTGCTTCTTCCATTTTTTTTAGACTGGACTGTATAATTTAAAAGTCTATGCCTCAACCCCTTTACTAGACAACCTAGCAACCTCTTGCTGCCTGACTGATCCAAATGGACTTTCTGATTAATTGATCTTATTACTCATCCCTGAATATGCAGAGAAAATTCTTTATTTGCTCAACACCAGTTGGAAATAGAAAACTACCTTCCTATTCTTTGACTGCCTTTTGGAGTCCTATGAATCGGTTGAACAGGACTGCCCACCAAAGATAAGACCTTTCTACCAAGGCCACCAGAACTGCCTTTGCGTTGGGCTCCCCCAACCTGCCCCTGACCTACACATCCCCTAACAGTCAACCATTTCATGCAGAGACCTGCAGAAGAAGCAGATGGCTCCCTCAAAAAAAAATCCCCTTCATTACACCAACTAATAACCTTCATAATCACCCAGAAGTGGCAGAAAAAAAATATTAGTAGCATGGGAGAACAAGCAAAACTTAATCTTTAAATGAGACATAATGGAGTCTCTTGCACTGCATCAAAGTCATTGTTAAAAATGCTGTCCTCCAAATGAAAACACTGCTCTCCTGATTCCAAGAGTCAAATCAGCTTAAACATATCTTTCCCCCGAGGCAGTTTTCAAGATTAATAATATTGTGTATGTTGTTTTAGGAAACTTTTTTCCCTGCAACTCAGAATACATTAATTTTGTGAGCTTTGCCAGCCATCCATTCTCCACAGATATGCTGAGTGGAGAGAGGAGGCAACTTTGCCAGGGATGGCAAGAAATTGGAGTGGCAGGCGGGAGTAACGCTGACTGCCATCAGGGTCCACCTTCCAGCCAACATGACAGAGCCCTCAGCAGCCTTCATCCTTTATGGTAACAATTTATACAAAGGGATAACAGAAAAAAACATAACCCCTGCTTGAAAAGAGTTACAGCTGTAATAGCAATTGCTATTTTTTGGTTATTCAGTGACTGGTGTTGAGTTTTTTTAGTTCTACAGTTTCTCCAGTGCTTATGGTCTAGCTTTTTAAAAAGCCTGTAATATTTTATTCCTACAGTATATATGTAATACTTGTAATATGTAATATCTAACATAAATTCATGAAGTACAGCAAAATGAACACCTAATCCTGGCACCGAAAGTTAAGAAGTAGAAGCTTACCTGTTCATTCCACTGAAGCTCTCTGTGCATTCTCCCTGAACCCCTAAGGCAAGCATTCACCAGAATTGGCCTTTTATTGACCCCTTGCTTTTAAAAATAATTCTGCTCCAGAGGTATGTAATTCTAAATGCAATATTGTTAGGCCTTGCTTGTTTCTGAAATCTATAAAAATGCCATACTGGTATAAAGCCTACTTGATGTTTTTTTTTTCCCCCACCCAGAATTATTTTTCCAAGATCCATCCATGTTCAATGCAATTTTAGTTTGTTAATTTTCATGACTGAATAATATTCTACTATGTCAGTAAAACACAATTTATTCACCCATTCACCTATTTACTTACAGCTTTTTTGACATAACAAGAAATCATGTATGAACATTCATGCATATGTCTCCCAGCAAATGTTTTCCCAGGATTTATACCCAGGAGTAGACTTTTCAATCATAGGATTTGCATTTACCTAGTTGGACTCAAAGGTACTGCCAGATAGTTTTCCAAAGTGATTTGTTCACATTTATATTGCTATCCAGGATAAAATAGATTCCCATTAAACCTCAATTTCCCTCATACTTGAAATTGTGAGATGTCTTAACTTTGTCAGTCTGATGGGTACTGAATGCTATCTTATTGTCATTTTAATTTGCATTGAGTTGATGACTAATGAGGCTAAGGATTTTTCTCATGTTGTGTTGCTAGTATTTCATGTTTTCTCTTAAATGTTATGCCTTTTCATTTATTTTGACAATTATATTGCTAATTTGACTGCACTTTATTTATAAGTTTGCAATATTTCTTTATATACAATAGATCCTTACCCTTTGATAGAGATGTGTGTTACAAATATCTTCTCCAGGTCTATGGCTTATATTTGCACATGCCATTTATGGTATCCTTTAACGAACAACTATTCTTTATTGTTATGAACTTTAATTAATGTAAATTGAACTTATTCAATTTATGGTTAGCATTTCTTGTGTCATAACTAAGAAAACTTTCCTATCACAGGGTATAAGAGACAGTTTCCAAAATTTTCTTCTTAAAGGTAGTATGTTTCTTTCACATTTAAGTCTTAAAATACATCTGGAATTTTACCTTTATGTGTCTTGAATGTATTTTGTCCCTATGCATAAATATCTCAACATAATAATTCAGTAGCCCATTCTTTGCCCACTATTCATGCCAATTTTGTAATTATCATATATGTGATGTCTGGATCTCTTCTGAGCTTGCTATTCTGTACCAATTGCCAATCAGCCTCAGTCTCTGTGTGTATGTGTGTCTGTCTGTGTGTGTATGTGTGTGTGCATGTGCACGCATACAAATTGAACTACAACTTTTGACATCTGGTAAGTTCTCCACCCAGCCCAACAACACACACTTTCTCTATTCAGATAAGTCTGCATTATTCTGGGACCTTTGCTATCTTTTATGCATTAGAAAAATTAGCTTGGTTAAGTTCCTATAAGCACCTGTTGTTATTTGATTGAATTGTATTGAAACACAGCAACTGATATTTTTATGCTATTGAGGCTTCCAGTAAACATGCATGGTACATTCCTCCACTTAGTTTGGTTTCTTTTTATGTCTTTTTAAAACATTTTAAAGTTTTCTCCATAAAGGTCTTATACATTTCATTCCTTTTGGATAGTAGAAAAAGTTACACTGTGTAAATTACATTTTGAATTATGTTTTCTAACTCATTATTGCTGGGGAATAAAACTCCATTTGATTTTTCCAGACTTTGTTAAGCTTAATAATTTGCAGGGGTTTTTTGAGTCTTATAGAGAAAGAATCATACTATCTACATAGAATGATTTTTTTCTTTTTCTTTTCTTATTATGATGGTTGATCTCCAAGTACAATGCTGACTTGATGCTATAGTAGATAACCTTCTCTCATTCCTGGTCTTAAAAGAAATGCTTCTAATATTTTATAATTAAAAAGAATGTTTGTTGGGCCGTCTGGGTGGCTCAGTCGGTTAAGTGTCTGACTGCGGCTCAGGTTATGATCTCACGGTTTGTGAGTTCGAGCCCCACGTCGGGCTCTGTGCTGACAGCTCAGAGCCTGGAACCTGCTTCAGATTCTGTGTCTCCCTCTCTCTGCCCCTCCCCTGCTCATGCTCTGTCTCTCTCAAATAAATAAATATTAATTTTTTTTAAAGTTTGTTGTATTTTTATTAATAATCTTTGTAAGTTTAAAGAAGCACTCATTTTTCACTTGTTGGTTAAGGTTTATTTGTTTGTTTTCTTTTCTTGGTTTTGTTTTGTAAATCACTAATGGGTGCTGAATTCTATTCAAGAATCTTTATGAATCAATTGAGTTGTTAATGTAGCTTTTCTCCTGGAGCCTTTAATAGAGAAAATTACATTTTTAGGTTTTTCTATCATTAAGTGATCTGTATTCTAGAAATAAACCAAACTCAATCTTATTATATTCCCTTTTGCATACATGGCTGGATTCAGTTTATCTCTCTGAATGTTCACATTATGAAGTAGGTGCTTTATAATCTCTTTACAGAGTATCATTTACTAGTGGTATGACCTGGGCCTGACTCCAAACTCCAAGATTTTAACCATCTTCCATAGCTCTCCGGGTGCTTTGAAGTTGACAACTCAGGATAACACCTCAACGGATGTTTTTTTTTTTTTCTCAACAGATGTTTTTTATAATGTCCACTAGGTGTCCAGTTCTTTGCTCTTAGAAGAATAAAATCCCCACAGGTTAATTTAATTACACTTGACTAGTGGACCTCAAAAGTCAACCCTGTAGGTGTGTGTGTGTGTGTGTGTGTGTGTGTGTGTGTGTGTAGAGAAGAAAAGAGGGATAGATCTGCTGGCATTAAAATATTCAAAGACCAGAGGGGATGGGTGTAAATGAAGGCTGAAATGTCTTTTAGCGCTATTAGGGGAATGGCTAGAAGTTTTCAGATTACAATGTTTAAATTTTTTAATGTGTATTTATTCATGAGATAGAGAGAGAGCGGTGCAGAGAAAGAGGGAGACACAGAATCCAAAGTAGGCTCCAGGCTCTGAGCTGTCAGCACAGAGCCCAGTGCAAGGCTCCAACTCACGGACCGCGAGATCATGACCTGAGCCAAAGTTGAAAACTTAACCAACTGAGCCACCCAGGTGGCCCGAGGTTACAGGTTACAATCTTAATGGAAATGGGCCTTCTTATTTCCTTTCCATCTAGACTTATGAATTTATCAAATCTGTTTACCCAGCCCCACCTCTGCATAAGTTCACACTTGCTCATTAGAACTTTCACTGTTGTCAATCTCAACTTTAGGTTGCAAGGACATTCACCAGAAAATATTGGCAAGCTCTCACCAAAGCATCCAATATCCAAAGGTCCATTTTGACTGCCTCCCAAGTATGTTTTTCACTTTGAATATGTATGTTTTCTCAGCCTGCTCCAGTTTCTCTACATCCGTTTCTAAGTTTAGCTACCAGAACCAAACACCAGAGAGAGTTCAAATGAACTAGGAAGAATGCTTAGCTCTAGAGAGGCAAAAGCCTCGGGAAACTCAAGAAAGGGTGTCATGAGGTTTCATCCCTATATGCTGTTAAAAAGCCTGTCCACCTTCAAAAGATCATGTGCTGAACATTCATGTTATGCTGTAGAGCCACAGTACTGGCTGGAGCCTCTGCTCTGGATCTTTGGTTGTCTCAGACAGCAGTCTAGATGAGTCCTTCTCTGGCCACCCTAAGCTGCTGCTCTCCCATCCTGGCTCTCCCCACTCCCTTCTGTGTGTTATTACCTTACATCACTTATGACCAACTAACAATATATATTATTTCTAGACCGACTACAGCAAGAGTTGGCCAACTATATAAAACCAACTATAATAATCAATGTTATCATATATCTATATCTATATCTATATCTATATCTATATCTATATCTATAT
>NC_064818.1:61039477-61051243 GCF_023721935.1 Panthera uncia | reverse complement strand
TATATCTATATCTATATCTATATCTATATCTATATCTATATCTATATCTAATTTGACCGATACAGCAAGCTTCATAATGGGAGAAATTCTGTGTTTTTGTTTGGTTTGTTTCCCAGTATATCCAGGTGCTTTGAGCAGTGTTTGGGACACAGAGTGCAATAAATACTGACAGAAAAAGGAAGGGAAATTGGAAGGGAGGGAGGGAAGGAAGGGATGCCATCCTCACTTCCTCACTGTGCAACCCAGACTGGAAAATGATGATCACCATGGTTGGTCACTCAAGCAGACCCCTAAATGTGGTGACAAATGACCTCAGCTCAGATATGCATAGAGGATTTTCCATATATGGAACATGTAATCAAGGTGAGAACTGTGTTATCCTCAAAACACCATAGTCAATAGGAAAGAGTGAACGACAAATATGCACCACAACATGAGGGATGTGAGAATCCTTGTGCTTAGCGAGAGAAGCCAGGCGCACAAAATGGCGTATTGTATGACTCCATTTGTATAAAGTGCAAGCTAATCAATAGTGATAAAAAGCAGAGGAGGGCTGGCCTGAGCCCAGAGGTGGAGGGAAGGGTGGTCTGCAAAGGGGTATGAGAAATCTTTGGTGGAGGCGACAGATATGTTCTGTATCTTGGTGGTAGTTTTGCGAGAGCTTACAACTGTTAAAACTCATTGAAGTATATAATTTAAATAAATGTGGTTTACTAGACATAAATTATTTTTTAATAAAGTTGATAAGGAAAAGATACCATAACAGGCACAGGGAGAGGCAGATGGCTCTTTCGCTCTGTCTCCTATCCAGGAGCAAAAGCATTCAGACTCTATAGAGTCATCAGGCCAGACATCTACAACATATGATGTCAATTCTGTGGTTTTCTCTCACTCACCACCCCCCCCAACCCCGCTTTCTCGAGCCATGATGCCTCCTCCTGAAACTAAGAAATCCTCTAACAGGATCTCATGCATGCATCAGTTCTGCCCAACCATCCCATTAACTGTATGGTCACAATAGACATTGTTTGCACCATCTTTCACTACATAAACCTAACAATATTTGGGCAAAGACAGCCAAAACCCCCAACATCCCCATAGAGAATCTCACCTTGACCCTAGCCTGCCCTTCCTATTCTCTTAGAAGTGTTTAAACATCAGAAAGGTGCCACAGAAAGAAAGAAAAAAATAGAAAGTGTACTTCCAACAGAAAGATTTTTCATTTAAATGTACTTTATTGTGTGATGTATTCCTTTAATTAAAGTGTGTGTCTGGGTGCATTGGTTGCTATTACAGTGCAATCCCTCATGTTTATTGAATGCGAGAGTAGCTGGGGCAATGCAGTGGAAACTCACACATTAGCCAGAGTGGAACTTAAAGTGGTAGTTCCCTGCTCTTTTGAGCCTCTTAAGAAGTAGATAATCTTCAAGGTGATTTTGGTTAATGGCTGAGTATGATGAGATGCCCTCTATCAATCTGAATAGGTCTTGTGTGAAAAACCAATTTCTATTTCCAAATACCTTGCTCGGTTCTGTCTTGTTGTCTATCCCAGAATGCATCCTTCACCTCCAGAGACAAATACTGAACCAGTGTTCAGGCAGAACAGCAGATGCTAGACTGTTTCAAATACAAAAGTTTCCTTTCAAAAGGTGGTGTAGGGCAATGGAATTATTAACAACCACTGTCATTCATATGACACTTTATGGTTCACAAAGCACTTTCATGTTTCTTCTTGGATTCCCCTTAAGGAGCTTGTGAAGTTAGTATCAGAGCCCCTCCCACAGTGACTTAGGAACAAAGACATAGAGGATAAGTAAGGCACCCAGTTGCAGAGAAAAACCACAGAGATGAGCCAGATGCACATCTCCGACTCTGCGTCTGGTGATCCCTTCACCACTACGGAGCTGGCACATGGTTTTGTTCTGCCTCTGCCGTGAGTTATGACTGACTTCGGGAACGATCTCAGGGCTTCAGTCTCCTTGAGTATAAACAGAGCTGCTATTTCAACATCCCTTCAATTCTTTAATTCCAAGAGTCTTGTACATATGCTTCCCTAAAGTGAGAAATGGGAAACTGGAGGAAAGGGGGTCTCATTTCCTGATCACCTGGAAAGCTGGTTAATTTTCTTCCTAGCCAGGGCCCTGTTATATCATGAAAAGTTCCCCTTTCCTTTGGTATCACTCCTGGTTTTTCTCTCAAACTTACTGAGAAAAAAAAATGCCATCATAAAAATATCAGACGTTCAAAAAAAATCAATCATTAATCAATAGCTCCAATGGATCGCTCTTTTCACTTCCCCGTGATCTTTGTCAGGCCTTGCAAACTTCCATCTATACATTTACATGTATATGTAAATGACATAGGTAATATGTCATCTCACTGCTGTTTCCCAAGGATAAGATACATCTCTTTGTTTTTCTTCCCTCTGGTTAAAACTGTATCTCTTGCAAATTTTTTTCTCTTCAACAGGATTGTAAGCTTAAGGACAGAGACCCTAAATGTCACCTCTTTGGATGTGCCTCAGCATTTACTGTTTACTGACAGAAGCATAGAAGGCTTCAATACACATTTACAGTATGTTTCTCTCCTTCTTGAATTTATCCTTCCACAATTAAAACTCTGCTTCCTTTTTCAGATTCTCCTAATAAAATTAGTTTCTCATTTACACTCTGGCATTTACTAGCTCTCAGTATAGAGGCAAATTACTTATTTCTCCATGTTATGTATTTAATTATTCAGTGTCCAAATACTAATAACAACAACATCAATGATAATAACCAAGCTTACCACGTTATTGTGAGATACAAAGCACATAGAAACACTTAACACAGTATCTGGAATATAGAAGATGCTCAATAAATATGTGCCAGATCTGAGACTATGAACAATACATGTCTGTGTTCATTGTCTCCCTTAGAGTTAAAGGAGAAAGGAAAGGAGGAAAAAATGTGCATTTAAAACTTGATTCACTGCTACCTTCTCAAAACTACTCAACACTGTTCTGTCAGTAACATTCAGTAGGATAGGTAGCATCCTCTAAAAATACCCTAGCTATGAAGTATCTCAGCACTCCCTCTTCTGATGACACAGATGCAACAAAAACCATAGATCGAGCATCAAATCTAGCTCAAGGCCACATCAGAGAGCTAGATGCATCTGGAAAAGTGCTATAGCCTTCACATTCAAGCAGGTTTGAATATGTTTCCTTGATCGGGGGCTGCAGACAGAAAGAAGAAGATCCATCCCTTCACGGAGAATCTACTAGACATCAGTGAAGTGTAGACCTTTGTCCAAGAGCTGTTTACTGGGTATTTACAATGTTCTGGGCACTAGAGATTCACACAAGAAAAGGCAAGGGGTCTTCTCCACCGTCACTCACAGAGCAAAAAGTAGTGGCTATTGGTAGATGCTAAGATGGACATGGCTGTGTTCAACAATTGGAAGGGAGGGAGGACAGCCTGGCAGAGATCAAATGGCTTCCCAGACACTTAAACTGAGAGAGCATTTGCTAAACAGAAACCAAACTATCCAACGAGATTCATGTTTTTCCAGAGACTTCTCTGTTCTTTCTTCCCCATCCCTCTCCAGCTACACGGTTTTGTTTTTGTTTTTGTTTTTTTTTTTCTGTGTTCTAGGCCAACCTAAAACTCCTCCTTCTCTGTAACACAGCCTATCATCCCAGCCCAGAAGGACTTCTCTCCTGGAAGAAGATTTCCATACTTCCAGATTTCTAGCTGCTATCCTAATTTCAAATTTATGCCCTTCTACCTTTGAAGCCCTTTGGGCAAGGTCCATGCCTGGGGTTGCTCAAAATTTTATGGCCTGTGCAAAGCACCTGTCTGGTACCACTCCTACAAACAGATAATTAATGAAAAATCATCCCAACAATTGTTCTGGGAACTGATCTTACGCCCTGATTTGTGGGTTCAGAAAACATGTTTGCAATTCATGCCACTGAGAGTCAGGCAGGTGGTTTTGAACCCAGCTTCTGCTGCTTCACTCAGTGCCCCTTCCTCACAAATTACACTCCAACACTCACCTTGGAAAAGTGACTCCTGCCTTCTAGGTTTGTTTCTTTCTTTCTTTCTTGGGGGGGGGGGTGGGATGGAGTGGCAGGGGTAGGGATACAGTGGCAGGGATAGGGACAACATGGGTAGGGATAACCTAGGTACTGCCTGGTGTGGTTAATTACTGCTATTTTTGTGTGTGGATGTGTGTGTGTGTGTGGATGTGAGTGTACTTCACCTCAATTAGACTACAAAGATCCTTGAGAACAGAAATTATACCACATATATTTTGGTATCTCTCATCACCCAACAAAAGGCTGCACAGAAAGTTGATTACTAATAATTATTTTTTAAAGTTTATTTATTTATTTTTGAGGAAGAGAGAGGCAGAGAGAGAGGGAGAGAGAGAATCCCAAGCAGGCTCTGCACTGTCAGCACAGAGTCCGACATGGGGCTTGAATTCATGAACCGTAAGATCATGACCTGAGCTGAAATCAAGAGCCAGACACGCAACCAAGTGCCCCTGATTACCAATAATCGTTAACTGACCAAATGGTTTAAAAGCCCAGCCCCTAGTTAGGACTTCAGGATGAATGCGAACCCTCAATTTGATACTGGAGTAACTTGCCTTCCATCCTTATCTCCAAGGAACAAGCTGTCAAGGATGGATCCTCACTATAGTAAGGAACTTGTGTAGGACTTTCTCAGGCTCACTCACACAGCCAGTCAACAGCTGAGTCTAAGGCACCTTTCCTATGCCCGGCCTTGTTTGAAGTACTGAAGTCCCATCCCAGGACTAAAGAGCCCAAGTCCCCAGTTTCCTAGAACTTTAATTTTAGTGGGAGAGACAGACATGCTACCCAAGAATTAACATACTGAATGGTGACAACTTGTCACGAAGAAAAACAAAGCAGGATAAATGGTGCCCAGAGTGGGTCAGAATGAACTTGAACTTTACACGAGGTGGTTGAAGGAGGCATTGCTAAAAAGATGGGGTTTGAGCGGAGACGGGAAAGTGGTGAGAACACAAGGCAAGTGAGTAAGTGCATCCCAATGAGGGTGCTGGAGAAGACAACAGGGACAGGGCTGTGCTTGGTGATTGGAGCCAGGATGGCCAGGGCACCTGGCGAGTACACAGCAGGGCAGAGGGAGACGGAGTCCTAGCAGCACTATGGCAGGCACACGGGGGAGGGGACAGATGACTTCATGAGCCAGGGCAAAGACTGAAGGTTTTACTCTCAGTGAGATGGCATCTACTGGAGGCTTTTAAATAGGAATGGCATAATCCTCACCCTTTAGTAGATCACTGGGCTGCTTTGTGGAGAGTGGACAGCAGGTGGACAGGGAAGATGTTGTTACCCTCACCCATGCAAGAGAGGGTTGACAGTGTCAGGACCCCATGAAGCAGTGGGGGAGGGGATGAGAAGCGGTGGGATTCTAGGTGTGTTTTAAAAATGGAGCCAAAATGAGGGCCCCCGGGTGGTTCCGTGACTTCGGCTCAGGTCATGATCTCACTGTTCTTGAGTTCGAGCCCTGCATCAAGCTCTGTGCTGCAGCTCAGAGCCTGGAGCCTGCTTCGGAGTCTGTGCCTCCCTCTCTCTGTGCCCCTCCCTTGTTCACGCTCTGTCTGCCTCTCTCTTTCTCTCAAAAATAATAATAAATAAACATTTTAAAAAATGGGGCCAAAATGATTTGCTGAGGGACTGACAGTAGAGTGTGAAATAGAAGAGGAGCCAAGACTCCAAAGTATTTTTCCTGAAAACCTGGAAGAACGAATCTGTGAGGGAGGTAAATCTGCAGAGGAAGATGAACAGAAACCAGGTGTTTGATTTCAGGATGGAATATTTGGCATATTTAGGAGATATCCATGTCAAGAAGTCGAGTAGGCACTTGGAGATGAACAAGTCTGGGGTGCAGAGGAGAGATGTTGGGTAATAATTAGGACAAATAAATGGCACTGAAAACCACAAGCCTGGATGAGAAAATAACAGGAATGCATAAGGAAGGACAGAGATGGAAGGAGTCCAAGAACTGTGCCCATGGGCTCTTCAATATTCAGAGAGGCCAGAAAGATGAGGCAGAGGCACGAGAGGCTTCTGAGAAGGAGCACCCAGTGAGGGGGAGATACAAAGGAGAGCAGGGTTCCCTCTTTCACATAATTCTCCCTTTCCCCCTCTCCCCCTCTCCCCACCTCCCCTTCCCCTTCCCTTGCTCCCCCTCCTCCTCCCCCTCCCGAACACATTTCATTGCCTTTACTGGACAACTTCTATTCATCTTCCAAATCTCAGCCTTTGTACTAATTTTTCAGAGGACTTCCCCAAACCTCCCTTGTAATATCGCATTGGTCTTTGCCACCTTAGCACTTGGGGTATGAGTCTATGCAATATTGCCATATGAAGCATGATCACTTGTATCACTGCATGTTTGTTTACACGTACAAGCACCGAATATCTGCCTTTAACCAGGTTGTCACCTGCATGCAAGGGTCACATGTGCTTCCATTCACCCAGGGTGCACCTGGCCCTGGGCTGCATGCCCTGTGTTCATTACCTAATTCCAACTGAAGAGCCATACTGTGATGTCTGTAGAATTCGTCCACTGTACAGACATGAAAAGAGAAGATGAGAAAGGTGAGGGAGTGGTCAAAAGAAAACCCAAGTCCAAGTTAAAGCAGACGGCCCTTTCCAACTTTGCTGTTAATCACTCAGTGAATATTTGATGCTGGACTGTTGAAGGGGAAGCTGATTGCAAATGGGGCACCAAGGAGGAGACTTGATAAGCTGGAGCCTTGCACTCCCAGCCACTCCCCTCTCTCTCGGCTCTCTCCCTACCCATTCCTGCACTTCACATTCACACTACACAGCTGTCCACGGGTGTCTATGCCGATTATTCTCCGTGTGTCCTCACTCCGTGGCCATCATCTGCCCTTCTCCGGCCCCCTCCCCACCCCTGCAGGGCTCACCCTCATTGGCGGCACTGACCCACCTGGTTTCCTTGCCTCCCAGATGGGTTCAAAAAAGGGAGGCAATGGGGGCGCCTGGGTGGCGCAGTCGGTTAAGCGTCCGACTTCAGCCAGGTCACGATCTCGCGGTCCGTGAGTTCAAGCCCCGCGTCAGGCTCTGGGCTGATGGCTCGGAGCCTGGAGCCTGTTTCCGATTCTGTGTCTCCCTCTCTCTCTGCCCCTCCCCTGTTCATGCTCTGTCTCTCTCTGTCCCAAAAATAAATTTAAAAAAAGGGAGGCAATGGACAGAGCTTGGCCGGTGAGAAGAAAGAGAGGTTACAGTCTGCCTTTCCACCTCCCTGCTTCTGTCCTGTCTGCCGTGGGCTCCCCCTGCCACAACTTCAGTTTCAGCTGCTGGATGCCCCCACCTCCACTCAGCCACTTGGGCTCACTCCAGGAATCATGGTGCAGTTTCCCACACGCTCGGTTCTTCAGGTGCAGGGGGCTCTCATGTTCCTCCCACTGCTTTCTACTGCTGCAGTCTGCTGCTTGGCCATGCTGTGTGGGGGCCCTTACCCGGCACATCCCTCTGAAAAAGAGTCCGTTCTCCCCCAAATTCCACCAAGGCCAATCTTCTTCTCTGGATACCAGGTCGAAGCGCATCCCTTTTCAGTGTCATCCTGTTCTGGCCCCAACCCTTCCGGGCTTCCTGCACAGTCCTGGCTATTGGGCAGACTGCTGCATCACGCCTGCTCGGATTTTACAGCCATCCACAGTCCCATAAAAATCAATGGAACAAAAAACCCCGAGAATCTTTATCACACCTGAGAAATTTCCCGTAACTGCCCTGGAATCATCCTGGATCTCCTGTGGTAAAACTTAAAGAAGATGCGGGGGCGGGGGGAGATTTGACATCTACGCGTAAACTGGTGGTAAGTCCCATCTTTTCCCCTGACGGGATGAAAAATGAAGTGCCCACAAGGAGCTCAGCCTGTCTGAAGACAGAGATAACACCTCATGCGCTTCCAATTCTGAGGGCTGCACTGTTTGCATAAACATTTTCAAAACCCCAGCTCCCAAGTGCGCAGGAGGGAACCCACAGCGTAAATCAGAGCCTGGTCAGAATGAAAAGGTAGGGGGACAGGCGCCCCTGCCAAGCTCCCTGCCTCGACACACTCACACTAGGACTCTGGATAAGCACAATTAATGACAAAGTGGTTTGTACAGTGTATGTAAACACACTAAACACCTTGCTCTGCACATTTATCTGACATTAAATGATTAACCAGTGGCATAAGCTAATATTTATACATGACTTGCAATTGTGCCATGCAAATTAGTCCCCATTTATCATGGAATCGAAGAATTTGGAAAAGGAAACATAGTCCAGGGACCTTCTAGTTCAACCCCCACATGTTAAGGATGAAGAAACTAAAGCAGAGAAAGGAGGGCACATGTCCAAGACAGGAAAGAGCAAGGGCTATGGGCTCGTCTCCCATTACAGTCCTTTTTCTGCCACGTTTTGCTATTTTCTACTACCAAGGGGAACAAGGTGTCCACCTCTCCTAGAATCTTGAAGAAAATAAGAGTTTCAAGTTTCTCTGACTTCTCTGAAGGCCAGAATAATAACAGCTAACATTTCTGGAGCCCTCACTCTAGGCCAGGAAGATACTAAGATCTTAATGGAGTAAATGATGTAATTCTCCCAACACCACATGATTGATCCCATTATTAGGAATTGTGATAAAAGACTGAGAGCATGGATTCTGGATCCTGACTGTTTGGGTTCATATCCCACTCCACGGTCAACGAGCTGCATGAGTTTCCTGCTCCTGTCTCTACATCTAAAATGAAGATAACAACAGCCTTTCTCTCATGGGGGTGGGTTGTATAGATTACACTAATTAATACACTTAATGCAGTTATAATGGTGCCCAGAACACAGTGAGTGCTCAATAAGATATTCCCTAGTTTACTGTTCTACTATGTTTCCTATTTTGCAGATAAGGGAAGAAAGGCAGATTATTTTTTAAACCTATTCAAGAACTCTCTCTCTGTCTCTCTCTCTCTCTCTCTCTGTCTCTCTCTCTCTCACACACACACACACACACACACAATCCAGGCCTTCTGATTCTAGAATTAAGGCTTTTCTCACTGATGCCATCCAATAGAACTTTCTATAATGATGGACATGGTCTATAGCTGTTCTAACCAGTATAGTAGACATCAGCCACATGTGGCTACTGAGCACTTGAAATGTGGCTCGTGCAACTATGAAATAGAATTTTTAAATTTATTTTTAATTAGTTGAATTTCATTTACAGCCGCGTGTGGTTAGCAGTTAATACATTAGACAGCTTGTCTCTTCACTACCTTATCCATTTTGCTGTCCTTACACCCTAGCTCAGTGCCTGACGTATGGTAGGCATTCTTGTGTCACTCTGCAGGATAGAAACTCTTCTTCCCATCTTTCCGATTTTCCTGCCTTCCCAAGTCTATCCTCAATAAACAGTTATTCACCTCAAATGAACTCCTAAGAGCTTGGAGGATCAATGAATAGATGAATGAAAGTCTCACCTCAGCTCGGTTGAGAAATGGCTCCATGTGAAGCAGGTGGCTCTCCAATCCCCCTTCCTCTAATATGACGCAGACACCCTTCCTGAGCCTGCAGCCTTTGGCTTCTGTCTACTCTTAAGGAGAGACTGGTGAGTCAAACTCAGAGCCCATAAAGGTCCTGAATCACCCACCTGGGCCCACATCTTACACATCTTAGTGTCTAGAAGATAATCTGGAGCATGCTGATCTCTCATTTTGATTCTGGGAGTCACATCCCCCCACGTGCCCACGGAAATTTCAAGAACCACTTGAAACAGATCCTACTCTGGGACCTGAAGCATTAAGACGCCTCACCATGGAGTCCAACCAGCCCCTGTTTGAACACCATCTCCGTCATTTCTGGCTCTCATACCTTGCGCACATCAAAATTCTAAACCCTAAGTTACCTCATCTTTAAAGTGGGAATAACAGTGCCATTTTCCAAAAGGTTGAGACACTGAGTACGAAGAGCTTAGGGAAGTGCACAATGCGTTGTATGTGTTTATGAAAGAATGTTCTGCCTCTCCCTACGAGGCTACAGTGACCACATCTACATCCTCCAACTGGCCTGTCCTAACTGATCCTTCCTTTCTGTGATTTTCCCCTGAGGGGGTTCTATAGGCAGCTTCCCAAAGAAAAAGTGTATTCAAAGGGTGAGCATAAAGCCGGACCTGATCCCACATTTTTGCATAAATTTTTCAAATGGGAAGAGCAATTTCAAGGAAAATTTTGGATAATTACCATCACCATCAAAAACCGCTTAAGTGCCTATTTGCAAGTAGTGTTGAAGGAAGAGGACAGAACTCAGTCCCTGCCCTCCAGTCCCACTTCAAACAGCCACTTACACACAATCTGTTCCCTTTAGAAAATTGCTAAACCCAATGATTTTCTCAGTCCTTACCCCTCAAATAGCATTTGATTCTTCTCCAAACCTTGAGCCGCTTTCCTTCCCTAAATTCCATGGCACTGCTCATTCCTAGTTTTCTTCCTTCTTCTACCAACATCCTTCTTTTGTCTCCTTTGCTAGCTGCTGTCCATCTCTGTTATGCCACTTATTGGCTCTGTGACCTCTAAAACTTACCTAACCATCCTGAACATTAGTGTCATCCTGAGATCAAGGTAATGATATTAGGTTAGCTTGAAGATTATACAGGAGAGTGAGGCCACAACTGAATGGGACCTAATCTCTTAACAAACATTCTGACATAGTAAACATAGAAAAATTCAAAATCTTAAATAATTTCTGAGCTTGAAAGTAAAATTCCTGCATGTCAAAATCGAACTGAGAACTCAAACCAAAGTGGCAAGCAGGAGCTGACTCACTTTGTGACCCATGGTGTTTTGTGGAACAAATATAGGCTCTGGGAACATTCTAATGGGTGCATTCTAATATTTGTACAAGGGAAAGATTCTTGTCCTTATGCTCTACAAGGCAAATAGCTGGAAACAGTGCATATATAAAGTTTGATGTGTTATCAGACACATAACATGGAGCCTTGAAATATGTCAGCCACTATCTAGGGAAGCAGAAACAAACTGCCTTCTGATCAGAGCCTTGAATTAGAGTGGGGGAGATGGGAACAGTCACTTGAGAGAGAACAAAACCCAAGGCTAGCTGCAGCTATGAATCTGAAGTTTGAATTCACACGGTCTGCATGATGCAGAAATCTACCATAGACAAATACATAAAAATTTGTCTATGTCCGCTGATACTCCTAGACCTCAAGCAGGAACAAAAGAAAACCACCCATGGAGGATATTTGAAAATCCAGGGCATCCTGTGAAAAAACAGACTCAGCAAGATGAACCAACACTTAAAAGACATACATAATCACACACACACACACACACACACACACACACACACCCCACCACGAGGTTTGAAATTCATGGAATTAATGAATGAATCAGAAAGACGCTAGAAGAGCAAAACTAGCCTAAATAAAACATTTAGCACCTTAGCACAATGTGTAGTACATATTAGGTATTCACTAGTTCCTATTTCCCAGTCTCTTTTCTTTCATATCCTAAATAATTGGTTTTCAGACTCTATTGTTGGTTTTAGACACTTATTTTTGGCTTTGTTATATGTCATTCATTCATTCATTCATTCAGCAGGGGAGTGCATGACCAGAGCTGAGGTTTAGGAAGACTTTACTTTATGCTACCCCATATTGATACATTCACTACTGCCAAAAAAAAAAAAAAAAAAAAAAAAAAAAA
>NC_064818.1:61020658-61039377 GCF_023721935.1 Panthera uncia | reverse complement strand
AAAAAAAAAAAAAAAAAAAAAAAAAAAAAAAAAAAAAATTAAAAGAATCAGAAGCAGTAACAAAGGACCAGGGAACAAGCAAGAGACAAGTGGTCCAAGAGAAAGGTAATTCTTCTGCCTACCACAAGAGGGTAGCCATGTGGTTAAAAAAAAAAAAAAAAAAAAAAGCGTGAGAGAAGGAGCTAAGTGGGAAAGAGCAGGGAAGCACTTAGGAATGTTTAGCTCCACCTGTAGACTTTAATGGGCTGGATCCATGACATGAACCCAAAGTTTAGGCATATAAAGTATTCTTCAAACTTTCTCTGTGTGCTTAAAAGGCCAACAGTTGGACCACTGGAGCATGGACCCTCCAGCCTCCCCCTGACACAACCAGGGCCCCAATTCAGCATTTTTGGACCTTAACTTGTGGAGCAAAAGAGGATGGTTCTGGAGAGGACAGAGTAGGACAACAAGTACTAAGGTATGTTACCTACCTGAAGGGTTTCTTAAGGAGAGACAGCAGGGATTGGGGGGTGGGGCGCGTGGAACTTGTGGGTTTCAATGAACAGAGTGTTTGAACAAGGTAGCACATAAAGAGAAACCAACTTCCAGTGGAAAACTGAAAGAGAGAAAAATTTAATTTTATGTGTAAGGCTTTAACTTGTAATTAGAATACTCCAAGAGCAGAGGTGGCTTTGAGGGACTGAGATCCCTGAAATTGGAAGTGTGTAAACAGAAACTGTGCTCAGAGATAAAATGTAGAGGTTTGGGGAGTTGGACTAAAGACCTGTCCAGCTCAAAGATTCTATAAGTATTAATTAATAAAATAAAAAGCAGAGAGGTTAACAGAAGCAAAAACAACTACAAAAACATTTACTGGTGAGATTCTGTACAACGAACTCCATGCCTAGAAGTGTTAATAAAAACAGAAGAGTTTAATTAAATGAACGATAGTATGGTTTTTATTCTCTCCTCTTCTCATTTTATAGCAGAGTATGAGTGCATGCGCACACACACAGGCCATCCAAAGGAACACCACCTAGAGACTCTGGCACAACTGAAATGCTAAAAAGGTCATAGTTCGCACGTTGTTATAAATTGCCTCCTCTGTGTGTGTTTCCATGATAAAGAGAAAGAGCTGGATAATCTGAGCACTGCTGTCTTCAACTCTGTAATTAGAGAACACGGACCCTGATGAATTGCAAATGGAGTCAGAAGCCCAGCTTGTGACTTAATGAGCAAAGACAGCCCAGTCACAGACGTCCACACTCCATATTAATCAATGGCTGACGATTTTCTGCTGGGAAATTGTCCTCAATGATATATGGTCCTATTAGCCAACTATTACCCAGTCGGCCTCCTTTGCCTGAGACCTCTGGCCTTAGTTCTGAGTCTGGCAACAAGGCATTAAGGAGACTGAAGTTCCAAAGAATCTTGACAGGTAACTCCACCCGAGAGAAAATACCCCCTGAAGTCTTAGAAAAGTTAAAATTCAAAGTAGCAAAAGAGGAGGAGATTAAAAGAGAAGGCAATAACTGCCCTGAGAAGAAAATCCAAATTACCTCAGCTAGTTCGGACCCCAAATCATATGAAAAGTGACGTCATCTACTTAGCTGTGGTGCCTGGTGGCAGGCAGAGCTAAACACATCTTGAAAGGGAGAAGCACAGCATGAAATCTAGGATTTTTGAGTCTAAGTCATATTCTCTTTCCAGAGCCTAGTACTATGTCCCTCAGTGAGATCCATTTTCAGCTGCATATAAGCTATGAGGTTACCTCTAAAGTATTGATTCTTCTTAACTGAGCCCCTTTCTTCATAACTGACCCATCCCCAAGTATGCATCGGGCACCTAACAGGTACACTTAGTAGGTTTCTTTCTTTGGTAAAATCCCCCTCATCCTCTAAAATTCAGCTCACTCCCTCCCCCAATATTCTGTAGACCCTTCACTGCCAGTAGTTTCAGAAAGTCACTGGTTCCTAAGGTTCCAATGGCACCACACATGATTAATAGTTCATTACCTTTTACTTCCCACCCAACTGAGCTACTTCAGGGAAGGTCTGAGTCTGACTCATCATTATATCCACACAAACACTGTATACAATTATTTACACCCTTCTAGTCCTCAGTAAAGTTTTGCAAAATGGAAAAGTAGGCTTTGGTATGAGGATATTGGGGTCTTGTTACAGAGCCAAGACGTACACATGAAACAAACATTGAAGAAAGCAGAAAGGATTAAATGCTAAACTGTGTCCTGAATTGTAATTGCCATAGAGCTAATCCCCAAGGGAGAGTTCCCAGGTGGGGGTCGGGGAGGGGGGGCAGGGAAGCACACAACTATATCTCCCCGATCCTCGAGCCCTGATGTGCCTTCTTCTTCTTTCAAGAACTGGAAACATCCACAAAGGGCTGTTTCCCATGATTACAACAGTGAAGTGTTAAGAGGTTATCGCCCAATCTAGAATGGATTTAATTGGGATTAAACCATTGATGGAAAGGTCAAGTCTCATACCAAAGAAACAGAGTTGGAGAAAAACCTTCACATCTGGAAGTCTGAAACAAATTGGAGGTTCGTATGAAATTGATTAATGACAAAATTGGAAGATTCTTTTTAGTTTTTGAATTGTTAGTTTATGGTAAATAAATGACTTACTCCAATAGCCTTTGTTATTTAAAGAGAGAGTTCCCAACCTTCCTGTGGACTATGTTAAAAACAAAAGAAATAATTTCCCATCTCTACACAGTAAAGCACAAATTCGCTAGATTAATACCAAATCCACCCCCCCCCAGGCTGACCACACTTCTACTGCTCCCCATTATGCACTCTGTGCCCCAGTGAAGTGAAAGTAGTTGCTAATCTTAACTATACTTCTCCTTCCCTGCCTTCAGAAATTTACTTAGGCTATTGTTTGCACTGTGCAGAATATCTTCTCCATGTGCTAATCTGACACTTTTTCCAAAAACCAAAAAGCCACATTTTCATCCTCCACTGCACTGTCTTGATCTCTCTCCACTAAACTAACATACACAATGGGATGTGAGGGTGGAGGTTTGTACTTACTTAACATTTTAAAGTCACAGTTTAGTAGTAAGGATTTTTTTTTTCTATTATTAATTCTTGATTCTCAAAGTCTCTCTAATGGCTTCAAAATACTTATTCACACATTAGGTAATTTTCATATTTCTCTGAAACTAGTCAAAATAGTTCCATTTTACAAGTGAAAAGTTACAATAAGTGTAGTAAGTCACAAAGGACCAGAATATGGCTGATCTTGGTAAGTATTCCATATACACTTAAGAAGAATGTCTTTTCTGCTTTTGTTGGCTGAAGTGTTTTATCAAAATCGATTAAGTCAAGTTAGTTGATTGTGTTGTTCAATTCTTCTATACCCTTACCGATTTTTCTCTCTACTTGTTCTATAAAGTACCAGCAAAAATTAAAGCATTGAATTTTTAATATCATTTTTTAAATCACATTTATTAAATGTTTAGGTATGTCTAATAAAAGAGATACAAGATCTATAAACTAAAAACCATAAAATACAGCTGAGTTAAATTAAAAGAAACCTAAATAAATGGAGAGATATAATGTGGCCATGAATCAGAAAACTTGATATTTGTAAAATGTCCATTCTCCTCTAACTGATCTGTGGCTTTACATAAGCTCAAAATCAAAATTCCAGAAGGCTTTTCTGGAGGGTAGAAATTGACAACTTGATTCCAAAATTCATATGAAAATACAAAATACCTAGAATGACAAAGACAACTTTGATAAAAATGAACAACTTGGGGGGCACCTGAGTGGCTCAGTTATTTGAACGTCAGACGTGATTTTGGCTCAGGTCATGATCTCACAGTTCATGGGATTGAGCCTCACATCAGGCTCTGTGGAGCCTCCTTGGGATATTCTCTCTCTCTCTCTCTCTCTCCCTCCCCTTCCCTCACTCATGTGCATGTGCACATGGTCTCTCTCTTCTCTCTCTCTTTCTCTCTCTCTCTCTCAAAACAACAACAACAACTTGGAAGACTTACACTCCTGGACTTGAAGACTTTTATAAAACTATGATACTCACGGTAACATAGTATTGGCGTCAAGAAAGAAAACTAGATGAATGGAATAGAACAGAGTCCAGGAAAAGACCTGAATATATGTGGACAATTGATTTCTGATGAAAGTGCAAAGCCAATTCAGTGGAGATTTGCAATAATAATCTTTGACTCATACCTCACACCATATACAAATTAAACTCAAAATAGATCGCGGGCCTGAGTATAAGACATAAAGCTACAAAACATCTACAAAAAAGCTGAAGAAACAAATCCTTGTGACCTTGACTTTAGCAAAGATTTCTTATGACACCTTATGCATGGTCCAAAATAAATGATTGACAAATTACATTTCATCAAAATTATGAACTTCTCTTCACTGAAAGTCACTGTCGAGAGAATTAAAAGATAAGCTATGGTGGGGCACCTGGGTGGCTTGGTCGGTTTAGCATCCGACTTCGGCTCAGGTCATGATCTCACGGTCCGTGAGTTTGAGCCCCGTGTCAGGCTCTGTGCTGACAGCTCAGAGCCTGGGGCCTGTTTCGGATTCTGTGTCTCCCTCTCTCTCTGACCCTCCCCCGTTCATGCTCTGTCTCTGTCTCAAAAATAAATAAATGTTAAAAAAAAAATAAAAAAAATAAGCTATGGAGAAAATATCTGCAAACCACATACAGTAAAACCTTGGTTTGTGAGCATAATTCATTCCAGAAACATGCTTGTAATCCAAAGCACTTATATATCAAAGTGAATTTCCCCATAAGAAATAATGGAAATTCAGATGATTCAAACCACAACCCAAAAATATTCATAGAAAAATGATTACAGGGGTACCTGAGTGGCTCAGTCGGTTAAGCATCCGACTTTGGCTCAGGTCATGATCTCATGGTTCGTGAGTTTGAGCCCTGCGTCGAGCTCTGGGCTGACAGCTCAGAGCCTGGAGCCCACTTATGATTCTGTGTCTCCCTCTGTCTGCCCCTCCATGGCTTGCACTCTGTCTCTCACATTGTCTCAAAAATAAATAAGCATTAAAAAAATGATTACAATATTGTCATATAATACAAAATAATTAAAAAATATAAAATATAAAGAAAAATAAACAAATTAACCTGCACCTACCTTTGAAAACTTTCCTGGCTGGTGTGAAGGAGACAAGAGAGAGGAGGTATGTTGTGTAGGGCCACTTTCACTATCACTAACAGAATCAGTGCCATCTATTGGCTCAATGGAATCTTCTTTTTGTACAACTTTAACAAGGAACCTATCCAATGACACTTGCTTTTGCCTCCTTTTGAGGATTTCATGGTATTGTCATTAAACAGATTCATCATCCCCACTGCTACAGCCTCATTCAGGTGGTGCTTTTCTACAAAATTTTGCACTGTTTCCAAAATTTTACACATCTCCCTAATCTCATTTGAAGTGAAGGATTCCTCTGCCTTTTCCTCCTCCCCCTCTGCAGCAAAAGAAAGCTCGGTTGTGATCTTGTGACATTCAGCATCCTGTACCACTCGTATTGCAAGACATCACTCCTTTATCAAGTAAAAATTTATTAGATATGTTCACACATTTTGCAGAACACTCACAGAACAAGTTACTTGCAATCCAAGGTTTTACTATGATAAAGGACTTTCATCCAGAATGCAGAAGGGCTTTCAACACTCAAAAAAAAACATAAAAGTGACCCAATTTTTTAATGGGCAACATATTTTTGCCAGAGACTTCACCAAAGAAAATATACAGATAGTAAACAAGCACGTGGAAAGATTTCACAACAGCAAAGTTACCAACAGAATGAAAACTACTGTCACAGAGAGATACCACAACGTGCCTCGTAGAACCTAGGCTGAAACTGAAAAGACCGACAACCATAACAAGTGTTGATAAGGATATGAAGCAACTGCAAGTCTCACGTGCTCCTCATGGAAATGTAAAATGGTACAACAACTTTAGAATATCGTTTGTCATCTTCTTAAAAATGCGAAGCCACATCTACCGTATGATTCAGCCATTTTGCCACTAGGTATCTACCCAACAGAAATAAAAGCATATATCCATGTGAAAGCTTGTACAGGAATGGCCCCGGCAGCTCTATTTGTAGTAGCCAAAGCTCAGATTCAAACCAAATGTCCATTCATGGGCAAATGAATAAACCGATTTTGGTATATCCATAAAATGGAATGCCACCCAGCAAATAGGTAAATAGATACATAGATAAATAAATAACGACTCATACACACAACAATATGGATGAACCTCAAAATAATTATGAGAAATTTAAAAAGCCACTCAAAAAACTGAGGATATAAGATGCCTTTTTACAAAAATGCTACAGAATGCCAACTATTGTATAGTGACAGTAAGCAAATCCCCAACTGTGACTAGGGTGGCCGTGGGGAAATGAAGAAAGGAGGGAGGAAGGAATTATAAAGGAGGACAAGGAAACTTTGGAGTGGGGGGGGTGATGGATATGCAAATTTTCTTGACTATCATTATGCCTGTGTGGGTATATTTATGTCAACACTTATCCAGTGTGTATGCTTTAACCTGAGTAGTTCCTGAATGCCAATTATACCTCGATAAGGTCTTTACAGAAATCTGAAGGCAACTCATACAGTGACCATAGATTATTTCAAATAATGTTTATGAGCACTTAAAAATGTTTAATTTCCAAAGTATATCTTAACTCTTTGAACACAGTAATTATATCAAACATTTTGAGGACAGGTCAGACCTTCTCCCCAACGTATGCTCTCATAGTTACCAATACTTCCATTTTGTAGCACTTATCATAATTGCCATCAATTACTTATATGATCAGTGCTTCTCTTTCCATGACAGCAGAACTCGTATCAGTAGCCTTCATTAGTGAATCCCTCAGCCCTGGTACATTCTAAGTTCTCAGTAAATATTTGTTGAATATAATATCCTCGACCTGGTGTCTGTGTGGCAAAGCACAGGTTATCGACGCTTTTAATGACCTACACTTCAAGCAAAGAAATGCTTTTTGCTCTCTATGCTTTTCATTTTTCCGTTTGTTTTATCGATATTCACCTGAGAAAAAATGGTTTCCAATAGTTTAAAACATGAATCTGTCAGGATTTGTTAGACTCTGGTCTGCTAAGAAGATACTTGGGAGGAAAAACGACAAACACCATGGCATACTTTTCAGTTATTTTTAACGACTGATGGTGTGATACCACTAGTAGACATTACACGAGTATCGGCTTTCTATCTGATTATTAAACTGGCATATTCAGCATCAAAAAAAGGGAAAGAGACTGTATAAACCTAAGGGCAGACAGATCATATCACAAGTAATGATCTACCAGTGAAACTCAAAAGCTCCCTTTGGGAGTTGGAACCTCTGGGCTAGAATGTTTCAGAGACCATCCAGGCTGATAGACGCAGGAGAGAGGATTCCTCAGCCACCTTCCCACATCTTCATTATGAAAACATTCAAGCTCAATATTAGTACAACAGTATTTGAAGAAAGGAAAGTTAATATGTCCTTTTTTTTTCCCCTCGCTCATTCCCCAGCTGCCTATTACAAAACTTCTAGATTACAACCTCTGGTATCTCTACCAAGCACTTTAAATTAAAAAGTCTCCATTTTAAAAAGCCTTGTTTCAATAACTTAGCTACAGCTGGCTACTGCCTCCGGCACTCAGAGCAGCCAAGGGAGACAACGGGGCAAAATGTCAGAAAAGCAGCTAACGGGAAAAACGACCACAAAGGAAGGTCATTATCCCCTCCATGGTACACCTTGGCGGCAATGCCAACCAGAACCTCCCCTCTACCACTCTGCGCTTTTGAGAAACTGGCATTTTCTTTGTCAGGAAAGAAACATGCTGTGGGCACAGCCCTTGGCCTTAGATATTTTTTCAGGCAATCAGACTATCAGATCAATAGTGTCCTTTTGGCTCTTGTCATGGTCAGAGTTATCAAGCACTCTTCCTTCCTGTGACTTTACACAGTCACAAAGTCTACTTCTATTGTCAAATCACTCTATAATTGGTCCCCTTTCTTTTCGATGCCACAATTATTACCTTAATCCAAATCTTACTTATCTCTTGTCCAGGGACAATTTAAGATCATTCGCTGTCGTAAACACGGAGAAAAACGTTGGTCCTCCCATCCCTGAGGTGCTTATAAAATAAAAAATTATAAAATAAAAAGCTTTCCATATGCTAAAATGAATCGCTTCTTTCCAGATTTTTCTCAAAAATCTAGATAACTTGAGTTACGTTTCCACAGATAATCTTGCCCAGGGAAAGCTTTCTCTAGAAAGCCATATTTGCACTGAGTTTTAGGACTAGCTAGATGAAAAGGGGGGAAAGGACTCCCAGAGATAAGTGCCAGAGTTTCACACTCTGGTGTGAAACAGGAGGATACATTCTCTGTTGCATGAATTAAGGGAGTGCATAGAAAGGGGGGGGGATAGGAAGTTAGACAGGATCCAAACTACCATGGTCTATGTGCTAAGTTAAATTTATCCTCCGAACTACAGGGAAGCCAAAGATAAATTTTAAGAACAAACTGGTGGTTGCCAGAGGGGAGGGGGTAGGGAGTTGGGTAAAATACGTGAAGAGGAGAGGGAGATACAGGCCTCCAGTTATGAAACAAGTAAGTAATGGAAATAAAAACACAGCATAAAGAATACGGTCAATGACACTGTAATAGCTATGTGATAGGACAGATGGTAGCTACAGTTGTGGTGAACATGGCATAATATATAAATCTGTCAAATCACTAAGTTGTACACCTGAGATGAATGCAATTTTGTATGTCAACTGTACTCAAAGAAGGAGGAGGAGGAGGAGGAGGAGGAGGAGGAGGAGGAAGAGGAAGATTAAGGTCAACCAAACCTCTTTCTATAACTTCTGGCACATCTGAGATCTACTGACATTTTAATGTGCAAAGAAAGAACAAAAATAAAATACCAAAATAAAACCAAACTAAACAAATCTAGCTTATACAAGCACATAGCCATGATTCTAAAGAATAAGTTTCCATCTCTGACTTCTTTCAGACTCTATTCCCTCAAAGTTCTCCTCAGTGGTCTCCTTGGCCTGGCCACCATATTTTCTGTTGTGCCTCCATGATTTCCTAACCTTATCTAGGGTCAAGGCCAAAGATCAGTTTGAAACCTTCCTGACCAACGTCAGGACCTCTCATGAGGATCTGATTTACATCTTAGGGATAAGTCCCACCCTCACTTCTTACCTCCCACCCCCATTGTAAAATCTTCCTGGTGGTTGTTAGTTCCATTCCATACACCTCAGGAACATCTCAGGCTACAAAGTAGGAAGAGACTCCTACTCTCCCCTCCACAGGGCCATAGAGACCCATATCTCAACAAGACGTCCATCACTCAGCAACCTTGACATGAATATAAGTTATGGGCTGACTATGTCCCCTCCAAATCCATATGCTGAAGTCCTCACCCCAGTACCTCAGGATGTAACTGAATTTGAGACAGGGTATTTAAAGAGTTAGTTAAGTTAAAATGAGGTCATCAGAGTGGGCCTTAATGCACTATGACTAGTCTCATTTTAAGCAGAGGAGATTAGGACATAGATACACACAGAGGGAAGACCATGTGAAGATACCGGGAGAAGATGGCCATCTATAAGCCAAGGAGAAGTCCCTCAGAAGAAACAAATCCTACTGACATCTTGATCTCAGACTTCTACCTTCCAGAACTGTGAGACAGTTTCTATTGGGACAGGCCTAGCAAAATAATAATATGTGACAAGACAGAGAACTTTTTTTTTTTTCCACCAGAATTCCTCTCAGGAGGACCTCTTAATTACTTCAGGACTTTATGGATCAATGTAAAGAGGAGTCAAAAGTATAGCCTGGATGGCCTGAGTCTGGGTGGAGGTACAGACAAGCTGAGGATTTTGTCTGCTGTGGGGACAGAAGACCTGTAAATGCCACAGGAAGGGTTAGTGAGGGTATTAGTTTCCTATCAATGCTGTAACAAATTATCGCAAATTTAGCGGCTGAAGACAACACAAATTTATTATTTTTTATACAATTAATAGAACACAAATTTAATTTATAAGTGTAAATATAATTTATGGAATTTGTAGAATATAAATTAGAATATTTCCTGGAAATCTGGAATTTGAAATCAGTCTCGGGTGAAAAATCAAGGTATCCACATGACTGCAATTCCTTTCAGAGGCTTTAGGGGAGAATCCATTTCCTTGTCTTTTCCAGCTTCTAGAGGCCACCTGCATTCCCTGCCCTCGTGATGCCATGTTCCAAGAGTATCATTCCAACTTCTGTTTCCATTGTCATATTTCTTCAACTCTTCTTTTCTTCTTCCCCCTTATAAGAACCCATGTGATTTTACTGGACTCACCTGGGTAATCCAGGATATTGTCTCCATCTCAGGATCTTTAACTGAATCGCATCTGCCCAGTCCCTCTTGCCCGGTAGGAAAACAAATTCACAGGTTCTAGGGATTCGGAGGTAGACATCTTTGGGGGAGGGAACATCAATGAGCTTACAAGAGTGAGGAAAACCAGAGGGTGGCATGACCCAGGAGAGACTAGGGACACAGAGATGTTAAAGTGGCTTTCCCAAGTGAAAACCTATGAGTTATGACTCCTGTCCTTGACACCGTAATTCAGCTACCACCACCTAATCACAAAATGCTTGGCATAGTTGGTTACTGTTCCCCCAGGAGCAGTCACTGACACAAGAATTAAGTAGTTTCCTTGGGAGATGGTGTAGGACTAGAGAAGCAACGCAGGCAATGGAAGGCACTTAATATACGGTATATTATAAAGCCAGCTAACTCTGTGGGCAACCACAACTTAACTACAATGGGAAATTCTGGGGAAAAAAGTATATAATAAATACATGCCTCAGAGTTGTCCCACAGGAGAAATGAGGGAACCAGAGTACATATATACCAAATTCTGTTGGTCACTGGCTGAGGACTGCTCCCACATGTTACCTCCCTGGCACTTCTACTGGGTCCTGGGCAGAGGAGTGGGGTAACCTCTAAAGGGTTTGGAGAGTGACTTCCAGCAAAGAAATGCAAATCCTAGCCCTAGGAAGTCAGCAGGAGCACACTACAGTGGAAATACCAAATGCATATGGGCAGGACATCAACCGTGTCTGTGAAAATTAGATTTCTCATGGAAACCAGTGACATGGCTGAGTTTTGCATCCTCACGGATGTGGGGTTGAAACAGTCCAGAAACATTAGGTAACAGCTGACATCTGGAACACACAGAGAATAAACATCAACAGCACAGTGGCTTCTGTGCTTGTCATATACCTTATGCATCCAGAACCGCCATTATTGCAACTCACTCTGTTAACTTCTACACAAAAACCAGTCTCGAACTCTTTGCTAACTGGCTCCAGCTCAGGACTTTCTATAGAGTCCCTGTTTCTAGCATTTCCCTGGTCTGGAGCCAGTTTCCCCCTCCTCCCCCACTCCCACCACATTTGGCTTAGACAGAACATCAATCTGCACTGCCACACATCTCTATTGCTCTTTTGAGCAGATGAAAATATATTGGATAGAGTTTCTCTCCACCTACTACTTCCTCCCTTGATTAAAAAAGAAAATTAAAAAAGAAATGACAAAAAGAAAAATCTCCAACTGTTATTGGCTCCTTCCACTTCACTCTCAGTCCTCAGCCCTTCTTCTCCATTCCCGGCCAGAAGTCAGGCACTTCTGGGGCTTCCACATCCACATGCATGAGGACAATACGCATGTGGGTACTTTTAAGTAAGAAGTCAATGTTCTAGAATTTAATTTTCTCCTCTCACATTAAACCTGCCATTCTTCACATAATCGGAGTGATAAATGCAGAGTCAGACCTCGTCTCCCTGACATCAATACCCATCAGGACTTCAAATGCAAACAATTGTGACATTCGACTTTATAAAAATTACCAAGTGCACCAACTCCGCTTAATTAAACCATTTAAAAGTTGCTTTTGTTACATTTAATGAATGATATATTATACTGCAATGAAACATGCAGCAATACAAATACTTCACAATGCTTCCAATTAAGACTCACTTCACTTATGCCAATTGACAACACAAGTGTTCCACACTTCATTCAGTTTGTGCATTTTAAATGAACTGGTTAGTGAGAAGGGTGCTTCTGTGCTAATGAGTTTTGTAATCAAGGCATCTATTTTAATTTCAAATTGGCTAGATTGGGGGAAATTGCTAGACTAAATGACTGGTACTAATTAGGATTATAAAAATATTCATCATGCCATGGAATTAACATGGGGGTCTGATTTTCCTACATTTGCATATTGCTTGAGTTTTGGGGAAAAAAATCTTGACAAATTGTCTTCTCTTTAGTAAATTGAACAAACACTATATCTGTTTTAGCCCTTCTTTTCATTTAAAGCATAATACATATTCATGATTTGTAAATGAAGTTAAATGATTTCAACTTCTATCTTCATTACCATATTAAAGATGTTGTCTTCATAAACTTCCTTAAAAAACTTCAAATCATAGTATTACCTATTTAAATGGCAAACTCTTTGGTTTAATCTACATATTAACCCACATGTTGGAACAAATTAACAGGAAAAGTGAGTAAAAATGGACAAAACCTGAAAAAAACCACTACTGCCTTGTTTATTTTCTGCTTGAGGCAATATTAATTAGTCCTATGGCCTAACATCAGTAAGCGGGTTTGATGGCTTCCAGCCTCAGGATCTCATCTTGGAAAGTGCCATCAGCTGAGGGATGTGACAGAGGAACCACTGGATGCTTCCAAACGTCTGGTCTTGGCATGGCCAATTGTGTTGTCTCATTATTACAGTGCTCTCTGGGACTGGGATTCAGTATGAAGTGGCCCATATGAATTTCTGCCCAGATGTGGTAGTTAAGTCTGTCTATCCACTAGGGAGAGTGAGGTGTGGTGGTGGGTCCTAGTGGGAGATCTCAGGAAGGCCTAGAATAGAGAGAGGGCCAGGCCCCTCATTGGCTATGTGACCTTGAGCAAATTAACACTGCTTGCTCTTAAGAGACATACGCTTACCTATAACTTGGAAATAACACTATCCACCTTGCAGACTCCTATGAGAATTCAATACAATGTACATAAAAGCACCTGTCACTGCCCATACACAGAAGATATTTAAAGACATATATCTCCATTTCTAAGAAGAACCTATATGTCCAATATTAAATAACACAGCATGGATGTGTAAGAGTTACTCAGCACAAACCTTAATTCACTGCATATGTCTACACCCCTTGGCTCCAGAGTATTTGTTTCCATTACAGCTGTCAAATCAAATAACCAAACACTAATTCAATTTTCGGGTATAGTCACAAAATTCATCTGAAAAACTACCAGAATAAATCACTTCCTTAACATCTATCTATAGTGGATGCTTCTAAATAATAAGACCTATATCTATCACTGAGTTGTAAATAATATAGATTGAGGTTATATCCAACAAGAGTATACTTTTTGTTAGGAGAAAAAACATAATTTCTAGAGTTTCACAGTTTAAAAGGGACCAGAGTGAAAAACAAAGCTGAAGAAAAGAGAAACCTTAGACTCAATGTACTCCTAGTTCAAGGAAATTTTCCTCTACACCACCCTGCCTCTTCAAAAGGTATTTAAATAATGATTTGAAATATTTTATCTAAAATGACCATTTTCACACCTAAAATGTTTCTTAAGAGCACTGCTTTAGAACTAGGACTTAACATAAGCTATTTAAGAATAGCTTCAAAATTTTTTTTTAATTATAAAAATAATCTAACAAAATAATGGAAAATTTAAAAGACAAACAGCATGGAAAACAGAATTCCATCATCTTGAGAGATCCCAGGAAATATTTGGGAATATTTCCTTCCTTCCTTTAAAAATTTTTCTTCCCTCCCTCTTTGCTTCCTTTCTTCTTCCCTTTATCTTATTTTATCTTTTGCCTATCTGCATTGAAATAACACAACTTTACTTAACATTTCTTACGCATGAATGCATATGTATATGAATTCATTTGAAATGTAGACGTATTAAATAGGAATTAATGCATATCCATGCTGCTATATGGCCATCAGAACCACCATTTTGATGGCTGTGTAATATTCTGTCAAATGTATGGACCATGATGTAAAGTCTCTTAATGTTGGCCATTGAATGAGTTTCCATGCAGTTTTCCCCATTATGAATGACTTTGATAAACCATCATACCTAAAGCTTTTGTGGTATTTAGTGTTATTCTCTTGGTAGTCTCAGAACTGGAATAAGTTAATCACTGGATTATAATTATGAATACGTGTACATCTTCTGATACACATCACCAAGATGTCTTCCAGGAAGGGAAACTCATTCACATGACCATCAATATCATGTCAGAATATGGGTTTCATCACAACTTTGCCAACACAGGGTATTGTTCTTATGGCATAGAAAGACACACATTTTTAAAAATGAAACCTGTGAAATTAATTGTAAATGGGCATTTTTTGAAAATTTCCTTACAAATGCTCTGGATGGATCAGGCTCATTCAATATCAATGAATTATTGCCTTTGGTTTAAAGTTTAAGTTTTTTAAATTCTCCTTCTCTATCACTTCCCTCACCTGCTGTCTTCTAACTTTCCTTCCAAGGAATTTATCTGTGTCTATTCCCTCACCACCTTATCCAGAAATCATCTGCATGACATTAAAAACAACCCTGATCGATGGTGACCCCACTGGGGGTGGAACATAATGATTGCACAGAGCACAAGGGGGATTCTGGAAAGCCAGTCATGTGCTCCTTAATCAGGGTGCTAGTTTCATAGGTGAATTCAGTTTATGAAAATTCATCAAGCTCATGAGATGTAAACTTTCCTATGTATATGCTATAACTTGAGTGAAAAGGATTAAAGATTGACTCTGACTTTAATTCTTTTAATGTTTATTTATTTTTGAGAGAGAGAGTGAGAGAGAGACAGAATGTGAGTGGGCAAGGGGCAGAGAGAGAAGGAGACACAGAATCTGAAGCAGGCTCCAGGCTCTGAGCTGTGCGCACAGACATGGGACCCAAACTCACAAACTGCAATATCATGACTTGAGCTTAAGTTGGACACTTAACCAACTGAGCTACCCAGGAACCCCAAGACTGACTCTGACTTTAAAAGGCCAGGTGCATACACAAAAATAACTCAAAATTGATGAAAGACCTAAATGTAAGACAGGAAGCCATCAAAATCCTCGAGGAGAAAGCAGGGATCAGCCTCTTTGACCTTGACCACAGCAACTTCTTACTCAATATGTCTCTGGAGGAAAGGGAAACAAAAGCAAAAATGAACTATTGGGACCTCATCAAAATAGAAAGATTCATCACAGCAAAGAAAACAATCAGCAAAACTAAAAGGCAACTGACAGAATGGGAGAAGATATTTGCAAATGACATATCAGACAAAGGGTTAGTATCCAAAATCTACAAAGAACTTATCAAACTCAACACCCAAAAAACAAATAATCCAGTGAAGAAATGGGCAAAAGACATGAACAGACACTTCTCCAAAGAAGACATCCAGATGGCCGACACATGAAAAAATGTTCAACATCACTTATCATCAGAGAAATACAAATCAAAACCACAGTGAGATATCACTGCACACCTGTCAGAATGGCTAACGTTAACAACTCAGGCAACAACAGATGTTGGCGAGGATGAGGAGAAAGAGGATCTCTTTTGCCCTGCTGGTGGGAATGCAAACTGATGCAGCCACTCCGGAAAACAGTATGGAGGTTCCTGAAAAAATTAAAAATAGACCTACCCTATGACCCAGCAATTTCACTACTAGATATTTACCCAAGGGATGCAGGTGTGCTGTTTCAAAGGGGCACATGCATCCCAATGTTTATAGCAGCGCTAGCAACAATAGCCAAAGTATGGAAAGAGCCCAAATGTCCATCGACAGATGAATGGATAAAGAAGATGTGGTATGTGTGTGTGTGTGTGTGTGTGTGTGTGTGTGTGTATGTACGTGTATGTGTGTGTATATATATATATACACACACATATATATACACACATATATACGTATATGTGTGTATATACACATACACACATACACGTACATACGTACGTACGTATGTACGTATGTACATACAGTGGAGTATTACTCAGCAATTAAAAAGAATGAAATCTTGCCATTTGCAACTACATGGATAGAACTAGAGGGTATTAAGCTAAGCGAAATTGGAGAAAGACAAGATCATATGACTTCACTCGTAAGAGGAATTTAAGATACTAAACAGATGAACATCAGGGAAGGGCAGCAAAAAGAATAGAAAAACAAGGAAGGGGACAAAATGTAAGAGACTCTTAAATATAGAGAAGAAACAGAAGGTTGCTGGAGTGGGGGGGGGGTGGGCTATGGGCAAGGGGCATTAAGGAATCTACTCCTGAAATCATTGTTGCACTATATGCTCACCTAGATGTAAATTAAACAATAAATACATTTAAAAATAATTAAAAATAAATAAATAAATAAATAAATGAATGAATGAATGAATGAATGAATGAAAGGCCAGGCACTGTCATACCAGTATGACTGGTCAAGATGGCGGCAGAGAATGGAAGCAGGATAGAAGGTATGGTCAGGTCAGGTAGATAAGTTCCTAAGTCTAGAGAGACTTGCCAAGGAAGGGGCAAGCTAAAGAATTCCTGAGTCCAACTCGAATACTGGAGACCTAGGGTCAGAATTAGGCAAAGGGTCAGAGTTGGGGACACTAGGCAGCAGTGTGACCAGTGCGTGCATGAAGACATGGTCACTGCATACAGGAAATGGGTGGAAGAATCCAGAGAAGGCTGTGAGCTGCTCCACCTCCTTCCCACCTGTGGCTGCAGTCACCTCCTTTGCCGAGATACTGTCTTGGCTGAATTTCTACCATGAGAGCAGAACTTCTTTGGGAAGACGTTGGGAAAAGGTCCCTGAGTACCCTACTTAATACACATATATGCTGCATCTCCCATCAATTATTTTGGCAAATATTCATGTTCTCTTCCCTGACAGAAATGTGTCAGCTTACCAAAATGGACACCTAGAATGTAGAGGCAAAGCACAGAAACTCTGGAACTTGACACAGAAAAGCAGGTTTGGGAAGACAAAGGCCATGAGATCCATAATTTTATGGTATATTGTTCTTTTGAGCTAATGTTCTCATGAGCAAAGTTGCCATGGGTAGAGGTTTTTACTATGTGACCCTCACCGGATGCAAGTTAATATTGTACACTCAACCAGTTGTGTCATTCAGATCTCAGTTCAGATAGATTAGTGGTAATATTTGAATAACACACAGGTTGTTCCATCTTCTTAATAAAAAAAAAAATAGGGCCATTCTTGGTCCACTGTTTTGTTTTCACCTACATGAAAGTAGCCTCATGGAAACTGGTGTTTCTATGGCGATGGAGACAGCACCTCCCCACTATATCCACAAGATATCTCAAAGAGCACGATCAGCTTGCCATAGGTGAGTGGAGCTCTGGACTGTTGTTCTCTTAAATGATACACAAATGGTTTTATAGGCATGGAAGAGACCTAATGAAATTGCAATGTTTTTCTTGAAATAGAAGGTGCCCTTCAGTAGTACTCTCGTTCCCTGGAGGATATGCTTCAAAACCATGGTCATCCCTAGTTAATCCCCAGCAGCTTTATCCCCACCAGGTGGGGAGATATAAAGCCTTTTTCTGCCAATGGCTACTGAGGAAAGTTGTCATCACCTGCTAATCCTGGAGCTCTGAATACAATTACATTTCTAATCTAAGGGTTTACAGGAGAATACAAATGAAAGGAACAGCATCATTTGTATCCAGCATTCCAGAAATACAGGTTTAAACTTCCTTTTTGAATTTTCAGTTCCTCCACACACCAGATGCTCTAATTCACCAGTGCCCTGTTCATGCAGCCCCAGATAGAGTCCACCAACCAGTAAAGCCTGCATGGAACAACCATCACCTCTTCAACTGTGGACTCTGTTTTGCCAGTGACCATGACCAAAACTGCATCAGCTCCTTAGCCAGCTTGTCAATCTGTCAGCTACTATTGAACTTGTCTGGTAGCAGGTGATCAAAAAAAAAAAAAAACCCAAAACAAACAAACAAAAAAAAAACATAGCAGTCCACACCCCCCAACTACTGTAACAGCAAGCCTGCATTATGTGTGCTAGTGTTTCAGAAAGTGGTTTTTAAATGGAAATGACTGGCAATTCTAGACCAGTCTAGCTCAGAAGTGTCTGAAAAACAACAGAGTCTGAAATCCCATGGAGCTCCTCATCTCTGGTCTCCAAAGCCAGTTGTATTTGTTAATGTTTCATTTTGCCAAGTAGATAAATGATAATAGAGAGTTGTGTAACTCTGCCTCTCCCACAGAAAAAAAATAGCTGTTTTCAATTCTGTCTCTTGTGGAAGACCCCTGTGCCAGGATATATGCATCTGTAAATACATGAGCATGTGCCCATTAAAAACAAAACAAAACAAACAACAACAACAAAAAACTACACCAAGTCTCTTGTCAAAATGAGGAATGTTTAAAAATCCAGATTTCTACAGCAATGAGAACATCTATCCATTCAGAGGGCTGCAATATCCTCAAAACCTGTCTTGAAGTCTTTTTTTTAAATCTGTTTTAATAATATTATTGAGCCCTCCAGCTAATCCAAAACATCACAATGTAGTTTCAGTC
>NC_064818.1:60877619-61020258 GCF_023721935.1 Panthera uncia | reverse complement strand
GGGGGGGGGGGGGGGGGGGGGGGGGGGGAGGGGAGGGGAGGAGAGAGTAGCTGTTCTCTTATTATTCCAATTTAATCAGCCATAACCTATCATGTTTGCTGGTTGTTTTTTAATCATGAGATTCTTATAAAGTCATCTCTTCTTTTGTCTGTGGGGCAAAAGAAGAGCTGCCACAGGAACTGGGAAGCTCCTGGGATGGCCAGAACGGAAGAAATTGGTCAAAAGTCCAGGTCCAACTGAACAGGAAACAGAAATAACTGCTACATCATGACACATCAAAATTGGAGAGTCATGGCCCATGTACAGGGTCAAGTACAAGGTGCATTTGTCGCTACCTCACCACCCCTTTGCAACTTTGGAAGTGGGTGATCTCCCACAACCTGGCCTTGAACCAGTACAGTTCCTAGTACAACATTTCCTAGCTGGCTCACAACCTACCATCCAGCATCTCAACTAACATGTTGTTATATTCATGTCTCAATTTCTAGCTACAATTTTGTCCTATCCGGAAGGTATTTCCTTAATTCTCCTGCAGTGCCTTTACTGAATGAGATCTCCTGGCAAGTCTCCTGCAGCTTTGAGGTAGCAACTTGGAAGGTGAAGCAACTGGATATTGTCCCTTTAAAATATCATTCAATTAGGTCTTTTGTAATACATACAACGTAACGAGATAGCCTTACCGATTCTAAAGAAATTGCCAGTGCATTTCATCAAAGGCACAATAATGAAAACATCGATTCAATCCTCACCACAAACATCTCCCTTTGATGCTGCAGTTACCTTAATACTAACACTTTTCATTTTCTCTAGAAGGAACCAGCTGCCTCAATGCATGCACATCACAGAAGGCTCCAGTCTGAAATAAGACATTTGTATATCAATCTCAACTCCCCTTGCCTCTTCATCCGCTGCTGCATAGCATCACTGTCCTTGACTCTAAACCAATAAATTATTCCAAAATAAAGAAAAACTCTTCTGCACCCTGGATGACTGAGGCTACATGTTTTATGCCAGCTCTGCAAATGTTGCCAGGGGCATCATCTGCCTCCTCACACCATTTATTTAAAAGAATGGCAGGGTACCAGTTAGAAACTTTATGGGCCTGAAGAACATCCAGCCACTTTATGCAAAAGATGTCAACAAGAAAGAGTACCTAAGGAATAATACATCCAGAAATGTGCAGCGTGATTAGGAAAATCCATCAACACCCACTGCCACATTTCCAAATATTTTTACTAAGTGAAAAAGCAGCCACCAAGCCTGAAAGTATTTTGAACACATTATATCCACAAGAGTACTTCCTGAGCAATGGCCCAGATGTTCGCAGCGCTATGGAGATGGAGTTAAAGGATATTCCTTCTAGATACACACAAGGCACACTGCATTTGGTTTATTAATCTTTTGGCATGAGAGGTCTAATCTAGTTTGTCTCTGTATAAATAAAAACATAGTTTCGGATTTCTGAGCATCATCTAGATAAATTACTATCCAGCCTTTAACAAAGCCAAATAAATTATCTTTTTTTTCAATACAGCTTCGAAATTCCTAGCAACACTAAGCATCTAAACTCACAGACTACCTGACATTTGGCTAAGTCTTTCATACAATATCCACTCGATGCCATGAAAGAAATGTATTTGCAGTGGCTTTTGCTCTGCAAATGTCATATGGGCGTCCTTAGGGGATTGCATTAAGCACCTGGAACCCACCATGAGGCTCCATTAATGAGACATATAAAGGTTATGTTGAAATTATTGTTTAAAGGTGCTGACATCTCTCTCCCTCTCTCTCTCTCTCACACACACACACACTCATATTTACAATCCCATATTTAAATATATACAGAGAAGCAACTGTTTCAGGATTTAAGAGAGAACAGAAAAAGCTAATTCAGTTAAGGTTAATCTGTAGATATCTCTCCGCTAGACAGTGCTTACAATTATCTATTTTCTTTCACTGATTGATTTCACAACATTGTTACATAACAGTTTGTCATCAAGCGTTGTACCTAGGTTCTGTACTAAGGCAATACAAAGAAGCATAGTCTAAAGTCTCTTAAGTGTAAGTTGATCAGTTACAGCAGGCTCATTACCATAGCATTTATGCATTTATCCACTAATTTGTTCACCTCACAAAAATTACTGAGCACTTATTAAGTACCAGGCACTGTGTCAGCACTGGTGTTAAATCAGAGAGTAAAACCAAACCTGGCCCTGCCCTCCTGGAGCTTATAGTCTAGTGAGGAATATAGATAATCCTGACATCGCATAAATCAATGTAAAATTTCAACAGTGACAGGCATTCTGAAGGGGGGTATACAGCATTATGGGAAACAACACCAAGGAACATTTAACTTTGTCAGGGAGTTTAGGGAAGAGGTCCTGAGAAAGTGATGCTAGAACTGAGATCTGACAGTGACAAAGTTGATTTCGGGGAAAAAGATTCCAGGCCCAGGAAATGGATCCAGGGAAACAGCTGGGGTGACAAACTGAAAGAAAGCCATTCAAGGGAAAGTGATAACCTTGAGTCAAGACAGAGGAGGGACCAGCTAAGGAAATCTTAACAGATCCTACAAAGGACTTCAGTCTTTTTTCTGTGAGCAATGAGAAAATGATGAAATCCTAAGATCTACATTTGAAAAATAGGTTGTTCAGGTTATAGTGTAAACACACTGGAAGAGGCTCTGATCACAGCTCAAAGGACAGATATAACCCATGTTTGAGTGGTGGTGGTAATCGAAGGGTCCATGGAATTAAGAGATAGAGATAAGAGTGACAGATTACAGACACTAGGTTTGCAACAAGGAAGTATGAAGGATAACTCCCAGGTTTCTACCTTTTGCCAACAAATGGATACAATTAGGGAACACTGGAAGAGAAACCAGCTATGTTGGAGGGAGAGCAAAGTTCATTTTTGGAATATGTTGAATCAAGAGGCATCCGAGACACATGAGAGTCAAGGTCAAGTACACAGATGGGTAAATGGATCTCGAGCTTGAAGAGGAGGATGTATCGAGTCATTATATCTTGAAGGCACTTATAGAAAACAACAAAATGGACATGTTTGGGACTTCCCTTCCTTTGCTAAACTACAAGCAATGGTATATTCACATTTTACCAAATCAACACCACATGGTATGCTGGAATACGCCCTAGACTTGGAATCTGACAATATGCATTTGAGCTCCGGCTCTTCCAATGACTAGCTCGGCAGGCTTCAACAAACACCTCAGCCCTTCTGCACCTTTGTTTACTATAGTCACCAGCAAATTATTATGAATACACATTCCCTACTTACTTCACAGGGTTGTTTTAAAGGTCAAATGAGTAAAATTATAGAGAAAATCATCTTCAGCCTATGAAATGATAAACAGCACTGCCAATACGTGAAATGCACCTGCCTGCATATTTTGATACTGAAGAGTAGAAAAGAAAGTTCGTTGCTGCAGACAAAATCAACCCAGATGGATGATGAAATGTCATTGAATCCCTTCCAAAATTTGGACTGAGTAAACAAGCGTTTTTCCCCAGGTGGTACCTGGGTGACAAGATGCAAATAAAAACAGTGTTTGTTCACCTTTTGATCCAGACTGTAGGCCAGCACCCAGTCTTCCTGCTTGGGATGGAAGAGCAGACTCTGGATGTAGAAGGTGAGCCGGTACTTCTGATAGGTGGCCCCCTCATCTGAGCTGATCAGTAAGCTGCTCTCCATTTCAGGATCACTAAGAAGCATGATCTAAAGGAGAGGGGAGAAAATACTGACAGAGTTAGCATAAGAGAACTACTACAAGAAATTAAAGCATAAATATAAAGTCATCTGTACTTGCATATCACAGCACAGGAAGGGGCACGTGGGTCTTTCTATGAAATATTGGCATTCCCCCCCCCTGATTTAGTCCTTCATTGCTGAAGGGAGCTGGAATATTGTGCATGGTTAGGTCTGCATACAAATGAGGCTTTGTTTTGTGATGTCCATCTTATAAGTACTTTCATTTTTGATGTCCAGCCTTTAAGTAGTGGGAGCATATTCTTATGGTCCTCTGTCCCCTGACCTTGAGACCGTCACAAATTTCTCTTCCTCCCTCCCCCTCCCTCAATTCCTGTCACTCTTCATCACGCTATTGTTCTTACTGCCCTTTAATCATGAAAAGGATCCCCTTATTATCCCACTGTTTGTTTTGTTCTTTCTGAATGAATTGTTGCAGTGATTTAATTGACTTAAGTGGTCTCAATGATCCCTTTGTTTTCGAGATTTTCCAAAGCACCTATCCCCAAAGGCCCCTGGGGCAAAGACTGCTGCTCAAGAAAGTGTGTCTTCCCCAAGCCAGATGGACAGAATGGTATAGACTAAAAACACTTTGGCATCAGAAGGAGCAGATTCAAACTCAACACTTCTCTGTTCACAATGGGTCACTTGGAAACCTACTTAACTCTAGAGGCCTCAGTTGCCACAACAATAATTGAGTATCACGAGAAGCCAAAATGGCCTTGAACACACAGTCTTGACAAGGGATAGCTATAATTATTATTTATCTTCCAGTATGTATGTAAAAGCTCCCTCCAATCAGTGCACTTTGACTTCTACTTACAGTACCTCAGTGACATTGGCCTCACTGCACGTGTGACTGACTTTCCAGTATTTAATCCAACAGACATTTAGACACTCAGACCTTTCCCATCATGGAACTCCTAACAGTCTTTGATACCACGGCAATTCCATCCTCCCTGAAGCGTTCTCTTTCAGGGCTTCCGTCACATCACACTCATCTAGCCTTCCTTTTCATCTGTTTTGAATACTCAACTTTCTCTGATCTCTATAATATGACCACTCTTTGGGGCGCCTGGGTGGCTTAGCTGGTTGAGCCTCTGACTTTGGCTCAGGTCATGATCTCACAGTTCATGAGTTCGAGCCCCTCATTGGGCTCTGTTGCTGACAGCTCAGAGCCTGGAGCCTGCTTCGGATTCTGTCTCCCTCTCTCTCTGCCTCTCCCCCGCTCACACTCCCTTTCTCTCTGTCAGAAATGAATAAACGTTAAAAAAAAATTTATAATATGACCACTCCTCAACCCTCAGTTGAGGGTTTTTATTCAACATACCGTTCCTCAGGGACTTCTTCCAAGCTTTTTTTTTTTATTATTATTATTGCTATCTTTCTGGGGACAAGTCATAAATTAAATCTCAACCTGAGGTCTCCTCTCGTCTCAGCCTCAGCTTCCTGGCAGATTGTTCTGTCTGAAGGTCCACAAACACCTCAAATTCAACATTCCTCACACTGTACCTCCTCCCAGCCCTACCCATCTCCCACTGTGTCCTGACTCAGTTACTGTTTCTACCAATGATTCAGTATAAAGCCAAAAACCCAAGATTCAGCCTTGACTCTGCTTTTCTACTCACCTCCTAACATTAACTTGTGTTTGAACCCTGTATATTTTACCTACTAATTAACTCTAAAATCAGATCTAGTCTTCTCTCTCTCTCTCTTTGCCCATTATAACTGCCTTAGCCCAAAATGTGATAATTTCTGCATTGCATCACTGTAAGACCTTCTAGACAACCTCACTGATGTCACATAGCCCTGCCCACCCCCCACCCCCCAGCAATCTACTTTGTACACTGTGACCCCAATAATTGTACTATATAAAACTTATTTGCTTCTGACATTTCCCTACTTAAAACCATTCGATGACTTATCACTGATCTTCCCATATATCCTAAAATCCTTAAAATAGCCTGACAAACTCTCCCCTGCTTATGTCTCTGGCTTCAGCAGCAGCAGCATAGCCCTTTTGACCTTTATTATCCAGCTACACCTAGCTTCTTTGAGTTCCTAATGTTTGCTGAGTGACTGAATGAGCAAACGGGTTTATTTCCTCTTACAGATTTTCCTGCCTTTGGCTATAGTTTCACCAGTTGTTAGGGCTACTTCTTACCACGGTCTGAACCACAGGGCCCAGAGTACAAAATAAAGCCAAAACCCATACCCATACCTCATCAAATAAAACTATTAATGGCAGGATTTTTTAAATGCTACTTATAGTACATATCACTATTACAAAGTAAGCTTTAAAATAGATTCAATCCCTTCAGCTGCTAAGATTCATAGTCCTTTTCCTCTTTTATTCCTTTACAGCTTCCAAGACAAGCTTACTTTCTTTTCCCCAAATATTTGCTTTGGCTTCATTCAAATAAGTTATTACTAGTTATCAGCAAATTTTTAGGGAATGGATGCTGTATAATATTTTTTCCATTCCTATATGAATAATCCAGGGGAAATGCTCTGAGATAGGTTTTTCATAGACAGAAGAGAGTCTCTGCCCTTGGGGCTATGAAGGGGGAGGGGCAACTGAGAAAAGCACCCCTCTGCTGCCCTTGAGGAAACCTCAGAGGACATATCTATCCTCCTCACAAAGTCTAAGAGGACAAACACTGAGGAAGAATGAGGCTTTCATCGCAGCCCTGCCCTGCTCCCACCATGTGCTGATGGGCTACATAACAGGCAATGAAATCATTTTTCCCCTGGTGCAGAGAAATTAAACTGCTTATTTTATGCAGGTATAAAAAAGCTTCATGCCTATGATTTTAATTAGAAGATAAGACCAACATCATAAATGGACTTTATTTTATATACCATGAGTTACTATGTACTGAATAATGGTTACCATCAAATATCTAGTGCAATGTATTCTCTTCCCCTAGCAGTTTCCTTCTGGGCACATGTGCACACACACACACACACACACACACACACACACACACACATAAACACACATCCACACACAAACGCTGCATATAGGTGCGCACATACCTGTTCACACATACATCAATGCTACATACGTATGGGCACACACACATACACACATGCACACACACATCAACCCATACACAAATGCTGCATGTATGTGTGCACATGCACACTCACACATACATCAATGCTGCATATATAGGTGCACACACATGTACACATACACACACATTAATCCGTAAACACTGCATATATATGTACACATACACCCTCACACATACATTGATGCTTCATATATGGATGCACACACATCCACTAATGAATTCATATATAAGGCACATTGACACTGTGTGGTGGTCTTAGAGAGCTTTTACTGGCAGGTGTACATTTTTATTGCAACCTTTCTCTGACATTCTCATCAGAATCCCTTTCATATACTTTGATATCACTGCTAGTGTCTGTATTCAGTCCTAGCCTCTGAGAAGAAGGAGATGAAGGGAAACAGAGCCCTGTATGTTCTGGATTTCAAGTCTGCACTGGCCACACTACCAGATACTTTATCAAAATCTCACACAAGTCAAGTGACAAAAGTATCATCAGTTGCATTGATAAGGAAACAGAGGCTCAGAGGAGGAAAGCAACTTTCCCACTGCCTCCTCTGATCGGCTCAAATGCCACCACCTGCACCCAATACTAACACGTTCCTGGACCTTGAAACCACAGCAAGTTAGTATCTTTATCAGTGGAAGAGCAGAAGTCAGAGGAGCAAGTCTTCATTCATCCTTTTCTTAAGCATCTCTACGAAAGTCACCAAAACAAACAAACAAACAAACAAACAAACAAACAAACAATGTAGCTTCAAGAAAGCCCTTTTCTTCCTGTGACTCATATCCACCTCTGGCCAAGAAGCCAAGAAGAATTAAATGAGTAGAAATACAAAGAGGAAATATATGTCAGTGCAGAGGAGGCGGAGGAGGAGGAGGAGGAGAAAAAGAAGGGAAAGAGGAAGAAGAAGAGGAAGAAGAAAAAGGAGACCATAATAGTAACATAAATATAATGTGAGAGCAAATACCTCGCCAGAAGTTGTCTCAAGGTAAAATATGGGTATTGTATATTAATGTATGACATATGTAAAGAAAATCATGCCATATCCACCCAAATTTTTACTGCTAAGCAAGGATTTCAAGCACAAATGCATAAGAGGGCAAAATCAGGTAAAATAAGTGAGTGAAGCAAAAAAAAAAAAAAAAAGCAAGACAAGGAGTGGTGAGGAATGTGCCAGCTTGGAAGGTGCACACCTTTTCTTAAAATATTTAAAGTTAGAGTTTTAAAAAATTGTACCCAAATTAAATATGTCTGCAGCCTGAATTTCTGAACTAGGCATGTGATTCTTGGCCAAGCTACAATACTACTGAAATCAAGAAATGTAAAACCCTTGCCCCTTAATTTTTAATTACAGGTATAGAGGTGTAAAATCAATGTCTGTGAGCTCTGCATTTGTGAGATTTTGACAATATGAGCAGAGAAGAGCTTCCCTTGGAGATTTTTGTTTTGTTTTATTTTGCTTTTGCTTCCTTTTTGCTTTGATTTTTTATCCAGCTTGTCCTAACATAAGATCTGCAGTGGGTGTATGTGTGTACTGGAAGGGGAAAAGGGTATTTCAACTATGGTTTAGCAGAGTTATTATTAGTATAGGCTCTGGGGACAAGTGGTTTGAGTTCAGATTCTCATTCTACTACTTTGCATGTAAACATGAGGATATTACTCAATTTTTCCAAGTCTTTACCTCATCTGTTAACAGGAGATAGGGGCGCCTATGCAGCTCAGTCAGTTAAGCATCAGACTCTTGATTTTAGCTCATGATTTCGCGGTTGTGGGATCGAGTCCCACCTTGGGCTCCATGCTCGGTGTGGAGCCTACTTGAGATTCTCTCTTGCTGCTCTAAATAAATACATTGCTCTCTAAATAAATAAATAAATAAATAAATAAATAAATTCTTAAAATAAAAGGAGATAATAATCATATCTAACTCACAATGCTGTTGAGAGGATTACATGAGATAATGATTCCAAGAGCTTAGCACAGGCCCATAACTGCTAAATAAACATTAACCTTCATCCTTAAATCACCCAGGGTAAGAGCACAACTTAAGTCAGAAGCGATGCCAAGCAGGTTGGAGACAAATTGAAGCAATTTGGGGATTATGTGCCTCCCTCTTGGCTCCCATGATTCCTGAGCTTTGTGGATGAAGATGAAATGGATAGGTGGTAGGGAGAGAGGGGAGTTGCTGTTCGGTGAAAAGAGTTTCAGATGTGCAAGATGATAAAGTTCTAAAAATCTGCTGTACAACATCCGTGCTTACAGTTAATAACAGTGTATTTGTACAATTTGAAGAGTTTGATAAGAGAGCAGATCTCACGTTAGGTGTATTTTTTTTTTTTAACCACAATTAGGAATACCATGAAAAGGTAAAAGAGAAAAAAGAAAAAACAACTACATTTTACATGTGCTTTACACTGCTGGTAATTTTTAAGAAAAACACTTTATTAGCAAATATCAACACCGCCAAAATGAACACCAATCAGTAGGTAATTGGGAATTTGCTAAATTTGTTTGTGGCTTTGAATGAATGACCACTCTCCTCTCTTCAGTGCAAAGCTCCAGCACATGAAAGATTAAACACATCACTGCCTTAGGGGTGAAAACCTCATATAACTGGTCTCTATGGATCTGGCTGTTTACTGTATGTGAATTGTCTGTATCTCAGATTAGAAATGGACAAGGTTTAGAGTTCACCAACATTTAGAATTTTTTTTTTTTTAGTTTGTAATGTTTTTTGCAGGAAATTCCTCAGGAATTTGAGTAACAGCACCCCTAATTTTCATGGGGTTCTGCAAATCACAAAGGACACGGGTGAAGGTCAGGAATCAGGCGGGGGCTGTGCTTAGTCTTATGCTTTCACAAGCCTGTCAAGTTTATTTATGCCTAAACCAGTCAAAATTAGTATCGAAGAGGTTACAATCCTCCCCACAACTCTTTCCAGAATGCACCCTTTCCTGTTGTTTGGCAAGTCTTACAATATCACCAGTGAATATGTCATTTCATTCAATTGGATCCTCTCTGGTCTGTGTGCCATCTATAAAGTGGGTGAAAGCTAAAGGTTTCTCAGTTTCTCGCTCTGCCAGAGAACCCGGGAGTGCAAAGGAACAGATTGTTGGTCAATGCTTTGAACATGGTCTCAGAAGACAAGTAGATTCTCCTCTGAATGGAAAAGGAGAAATGCTATAATTTACTATATAATTGAGTCTTAATGGGAGATGCTTAGCACAGTTAGTGTTCAATAAGAAATAACAATAGTATCAATACAAGCTCACAAAGAATATAAGAAAGATGTTCTTTGAGCTGACCCCTAAACCACTGACGTAATTGATATATTGTTGAGTATTGACTTATACACAAATAGAGCCTGTTATAGATAAGGCTTTTAATCATGATATAACGATATACCAGCATTCCCCTCCACTGCCATCCGTCTACCCATCTCTCTGTATTTCTGTCTATCCATCCATCCATCCATCCATCCAACACCTCCTCTTGTATCAGTGGCTCTCAACGGGGGCAGGGTGGGGGACATGATGCCCCCATGGACATTTACCAATGTATAAAGACACTGTAATTACCACAATTGGGGGCAGCAGAGGGAGTTACTGGCATCTAGTGATTAAGGCCAGAGGTGTTGCTAAACACATCACAATGTACAGGACAGCACCCTACAACAAATAATTATCCAACATAAAATGTCAACAGTACTGTTGAGAAACCTTAATCATAATATATGCATAATGTATATAGACATATATATACATATAAATCCTATATTGAAAAAAATATAAACTACATACATTTTACAGATGCACATCAATGCATATTTATGCATATACATGTCTCTTTCACCTATTGCCATTTATGCATGCCATTCACTTTGCCAAGATTAGACTCCCCATCTTTCTACCCAACCCATTGTATTAAGCATATTTCTACTTGTCCTTTAGAATTTAACATAAGCACCACCAATAAAGCAACAGCCATCGAGGCCAATCAGGGAGGAAAAAGCACAAAAACAACTCAACTACATAAACTGGATTAAAAAAATGGGCAAAGTACTTGAATAGACATTCCCCCCAAATATGTATATGTATGTATGAATATATATGTGTGTGTGTGTGTGTGTGTGTGTGTGTATAACTGGCCAAAAAGTACATGAAAAGATGCTGACCATCACTAATCATTAGGGAAATGCAAATAAAAACCACAAATGAGATACCACACCTCACACCCACTGGGACAGCTATGATCAAAAAAGACAGAAAATAAAACTAGAAAATAACAGGTGTTGGTGAGGATGTGGAGAAAATGGAACCCTTGCACACTGTGGGCATGTGGGAATGTAAAATGGTACAGCCGCCATGATAAACAGTATGGTGGTTCTTCATAAAATGAAAAGTGGAGTTTCAAATGAACTAGCATTTCACCTCTGGGTATATACCCAAAAGGACTGAAGCAAGGTCTCAAAGAGATGCTTGTACACCCATGTTCATAAAAGCATTATTCACAACAGCCTAAAGCTGGGAGCAACCCAAATGTCCATTGATGGAGGAATGGATAAACAGAACATGGCATATACACACAATCAAATATTATCCAGTCGTAAGAAGGAAAGCAGTTCTGACATACACTACATCATTATGAAACACAAGGATGTTACGTTAAGTGAAATAAGCCAGTCACAAATAGACAAATACTATATGATTCCACTTACATGTGGTATCTAGAGTAGTCAAATTCATGGAGACTGGGAGTAGGATGATGGCTGCCAGGAGCTGGGGGAAATGGAGAATGAGGAGTTGCTTAATGAGTAGAGACTTTTAGTTTTGCAAGATGAAAGGAGTCTGGACACTGGCTGCACAACAATGTGAATGCATTTAACACCACTGAACTGTACCCTTAAAAATGGTTTAAGATGGTAAATCTTATGTTATGTGCCTCTTACCACATTTGAAAAAAAAAAAAAAACAACACAGAAGTAAAGATATACAGGGGCAGTTTGGTGGCTCAGTCAGTTAAGTGTCTGACTCTTGATTTTGGGTCCGGTCATAATCTCACAGTTCACAGATCTCGTGATTCTGAGACCAGCATCAGGCTCTGCACTGATAGCAGGGAGCGTGTTTGGAATTCTCCCTCTCTCTCTCTGCCCCTCCCCAGCTCATGCTCCCTCTGTCTCTCTCAAAATAAATAAATACACTTTAAAATAAATAAATAAATAAATAAATAAATAAAATACACAATTAGGCACGAAATGACATAGAACAACGTGCTGAGGAAAATTTAAAACCAATCAAACAAACACATAAACACTATTTACTGAGTCTTTATGCCAGGCTCGATTATAAAGACTGGAATTAGAGCAATAATCAAACCAAATGAGAATCCCTGCCCTCAGGGAGCATACATGCTAGGGGGAGAAGAATACATAGTAAGCAAACAAATAAGTAAAATCTGTAGCTTATCAGATGGTGACAAGTCCTTCAGAGCCAAATAAAGCAGGAAAGGAGACCAAAAGTGCAGAAGAAGCGAGGCTCACTTTTGGCAGAGGGTCAGGAAAGGCTCCCTGGGAAGGTGCCATCCGAAAAAGGCTGTAGGAGTGCAGTGAGCTAGCGCAGAGGGAAGGAGGCCCAGTGTTGGAAAGGGGGTCTGTAGGTGATAGAAGCACCCTGGCTTGACCGCAAGTGATCTGGAAAGCACTGGTGGGCTCGGAGCAAGGCACTGATAGGCCAGGGTTTATATTTTGATCTTTTCACTGCGGCTGCCATGCTGGTTGCATAGAGGATCCCAGGAGGTGGGGAACAGCAACATTATCAGAGTCCCCCACCATTATGACCCAGAGGGAGCGGCTGTTGGCCCGGGCTAAGGCGAGTGCTGAGGTACTGAGATGTGGTCCATTTCCGGGTACATTTTATTTTATTTTTCTAAATGTTTACTTATTTATTTAGGGAGAGAGAGAGAGCACGTGAGAGCAGGGGAGGGGCAAAGAGAAAGGGTGAGAGAGAATCCCAAGCAGGTTCCGCCCTGCCAGCGCAGAGCCTAACCCAGGACTTGATCTCGCAAATAGTGAGATCATGACCTGAGCCCAAACCAAGAGCCAGATGCTTTAACCCACTGAGCCATCCAGGCGCCCCTGGGTATATTTTAAAGGAAAAGTCAAAAGGGTCCATTTACAGATGACATGCGCAGTATAAGAGAAAGTGAGGAGAGCCACTAAAAAGTTTTCTACCTTAGGGGCACCTGGGTGGCTCAGTCAGTTAAGCGTCTGACTTCAGCCTGGTCACGATCTCACAGTTTGTGGGTTCGAGCCCTACATCGCGCTCTGTGCTGACAGCTCAGAGCCTGGATCCCACTTTGGATTCTGTGTCTCCCTCTCTCTCTGCCCCCCCCCCCACTTACACTCTGTCACTGTCTCTCTGTCTCTCTCTCTCTCAAAAATAAACATTAAAAAAATTTTTTTTAAGTTTTCTACTTTCTGTGCATCTTGATGTTGCTTATCATAATCAAAAACTGGAAATAATTCAAATTGCCTGATAGGATTTTGGCCTGAAAAACTGGGAAAACAAAACCAGTGTTTATAAGATAGGAAAGCCTGTGGAAGGGCAGGCTGGGGGCCTTGGAAATAAAAAACATGATGGTAGAAAGGCTAAGTTTAAGATGGCTAATAGGCATCCAAAAAAGGCTGTTAAGTAGACAAGTGGTAGACAAGGCTTATTTTCAGAGTGGGCTGGACTACAGATAAGAATTTAGGGGATATCACTGTTTGATACCATTTAAAGATGTGAATCTGGGGGTGCCTGGGTGGCTCAGTGGGTTAAGCGTCCGACTTCGGCTCAGGTCGTGATCTCATGGTCCATGAGTTCGAGCCCCACATCGGGCTCTGTGCTGACAGCTCAGAGCCTGGAGCCTGCTTTGGATTCTGTGTCTCCCTCTCTCTATGCCCCTCCCCTGCTCATTCTCTGTCTCTCTCTGTCTCAAAAATAAATAAAAACATTTAAAAAGATAAAAAAAATAGATGTGAATCTGGAGGCAACAAGACAGTAAATAGAAAACTGAACCTTCTGCCCTGCTTAAGGGTCAAAGAGAAAAGGGGGCACCAGAAAAGGAGTGTAAGACGGCAAGGAAAACCCAGAGAGTGCAGTGTCCTCAAAACCTTGAAACCAAGGTAAGACAGAGTCCCAGAGAAAAGAATATTCAACTGTGACAAATGCAGCTGACACTTAAGTAGGATGAGCACTGAGAACTGACCACTGAATCCGGCAACATAGAGGATATTGGTGACCATGGCAAAGGCAGTGGGGTGAAGGAGGCAGACACTCAGTGTTGAAGCAAGGATAAATTGGCAGGACTGTTCTGGAAACCAATGTGGCAATATGGAACCAGACTCATAAATATTCATAACTTTGATCCTGTCATTTCTCTTCTAGGAATCTGTCCAAAGAAGCCATCAGGGACCCAATAAAAGGCTAATGCACCTATATGATCATCTTAGTGTTATTTATAATAATAAAAAATTGGAAACAACACAAATATCTGATAGAATGATTAAATAAAGTAGGTTAAACCCATTCAATGGAATATTATGCAGCCATTCAGTATGGATTCAAATAGTTTTATGACACGTGAAAAATAATCATATGCTCAAGCAGTATACATAAGAGCAGGCTGAAAACACATAAAGCATAATCTCAATTTTGTTAAAAATTGTTTATATCTCATGCCTATATTTATGCATAGATAAAACAACTTGAAGGAAAAACTCAATACTTGTCAGTAAATACTATTATGTGGCAAGATCATGAGTAATTTTCTTTTTTTTCTTTACATGCTTCTATTTTCCCCATTCTGCAATGAACTGACATTACCTTTGTAATAAGGTTTTCCCCCCTCTCTCCATGCACACACATGCACACACACACTTTTTGTCGTTAGCCCTTTCAAGAATATCAACAGGATTATGCTACCCATCGCCTACCCTTAAAAAAACTGGGAAGATGGGTAATTATCTGTGTACACTGTGAAGCACTCCTCTGAGCACAGGGAAAGGATGCAGTGAAGGCAGGACAGTGAGAGGACCTCAATAGAGATAGCAGCAAGAGGACCTCCCAACTCAGGACTGGGATTCCTGACCTGCCCTCTGGAGCAGGACCCTCTGGTGTCCACCTACCCTCCAAACTTTACCCAGCCCACCTTGCACTGCGTGACGGATCTCCCCAAGGCAGCTCTGAATACGGTGTTTCCTCCCAAGAAGAAACTCCCGTATCCTCTACATGTCATGGAAACCAAGCCTGGCACCTCAGACCCTTCACAGTTGGGTTCCCCTGTTGCTCTCAGGCGTGACCACTATGACACAATCAAGCATTCCCCAAAAAAGTGTTGTTCAAATCACTGTCTTACCCTAACACTCCTATCTTTGCTAATGCTATTCTCCAACCTGGAAAGTCCCAGCATCCTCCCTTCCCACACTTCCCTCCAAGGCCCATTTTAATTCCTTCCCTTTCCCGAAGCCTCCAGAATACTCCAACAGAATTATCTCTGCCTTCTACAAACTCCATTGGCAAATTAGTTATCACAATGAACTATGGTTTTATGTTTAAAATAGTTGAAAACTTCTAAGTAGCATTTTTGTATATTTACAAATATTAGTTATATTTCGTTTCACTTCTATTCATCTCACTTGACCACCCAGATGTTAAGTTCCTCAAAGGCAGAGAGCTTCACTCATATCACACTCTGGTTTTCTCTGCTGGGCTCAGTAAAGCACATGTTCAATAAACATCTGAAGCATGGCTGAGGGAAGCTCACACAAGGGTTTCTGAGTTGGCTCGGCCAACTACTCAGTCCACCGTATTAGTGGCTTACCAGTGCCCTAGCCAGAGAAGACCACACCATCTGAATAAAAGTGGTCGGCAAAACTTTTCCCTGAAGCACTGCTGGTGGCCCAGGCAATACCAGCTCCAGCTGCAATATCACCACTCAGTCCCTCTGCCAATCCAGTTCCTCTCTTGTGGAAATACCAAGTTAACAAATCAATAGCCATATTATATTTTTCAGCAAGATTCCATTTCCAGTATTTTAAAAAAGCAAGTCCACCCCTGAGAGAGAAGGAAATGGAAGTTTCATAATTACAAAAAATAATGATAAAACTGAAGTCTACAGGATTTGAGTTAGAAGTAATTTTGATTACTTTTGTTGAATTTCTTTTCTTTCCTTCCGTCTTTCTTTCTTTTTCTTTCTTTCTTTCTTTCTTTCTTTCTTTCTTTCTTTCTTTCTTTCTTTCTCTTTCCTTCCCTTCCTTCCTTCCTTCCTTCCGTCCATCCGTCTGTCCTTCCTTATTTGAGAGAGAGTGAGTGAGTGGGGGAAAGGGGCAGAGGGAAAGAGAGACAGGCTCCATGCTCAGCATGGAGCCTGACATGGGGTTTGATCCCATGACCCTGAGATCATCACCTGAGCCGAGATCAAGAGTGGACGCTCAACCAACAGAGCCACCCAGGAGCCCTTGTTGAATTATTTTTTTTTAATTTTTTAACCGTTTATTTATTTTTGAGAAACAGAGACAGAGCATGAGTGGCAGAGGAGGACAAAAAGAGAGAGGGAGACACAGAACTCATAGCAGGCTGTTAGCCTGTGCTAACAGCACAGAGCCTGACGCAGGGCTCGAACCCACAAACTGTGAGACCATGACCTGAGCCAAAGTAGGACATTTAACCAACTGAGCCACCCAGGCGTCCCTGAATTATTTTTAATGTTTTGTTCTGGTTTGATGTAGGGGCTTTGATTTGTTCATTTTGTCTTTGGCCACATCAGGGGCACTAAAGAAAGATGCAAACCCCACTGTAGACTCCCGGCATCAGATGGAGTATGCTGCGACACGGGTTAGATGGGTATAAGGCATGGGATTTGGCATAACGTTGTCACAGGCATAGATAATAACCGGGTGCTTTGGGAAAGGTTTTGACAAATATCAAATCAGTTGCATCAAGATCATCCAAGGTTTTGCTATTTCAAGCATCCAAGTTGCGACTGTGCATGTCTGGGAACACGGCGGAGCCCCAGAGTTAAGAATCCCTGCTTCAAATCATAAAATGAGAAAGCCAATGGCTACATGAAGAGACAGAGGAAAAATGCTCACCAGCATGCATACCACCTACTACAAAACAAATCCTAATTTATAAGCATTTAAATCTGTGTGGGAAGATCCTCAAAAGATTCCAGTGCACAGGGATGGTAAATAGAAATTAATTGCACAGTACCCACTATGACTAATTTAAGAATTGCAGATTGTCACGGATACAGTATTTATTTAGTGTGCTATCTTTAGTGTTTAATTCACTGAACATTAAAAAAAAAAAAAAAAAGGACAAGGGCTTTCGTAAGTTCACCTGCTAATCTTATTTTTCCTTTTGGATCTTATTTGTTATGTGAGAAACCCCTGACTGAGGCAATTTTCAGAGCCCTAACCCTCCATATTTGGGAAAGACTCTTTCAGTCAGGAGAGGGAAGACAAGCTTTAGGTTATCATGAGGAAATCAGGGGAGCAAATATGCTTAGAAATACCCCATGTTGTGGTCAGGTTGGAAGACACTGTTCAGTCAAGAGATTCATTGGCACTGATAGCAAGGTCACTGCATTCAGGAAGCACCACGCTGACCACTGAGAATGTTGATACGTTAGAACTCAACTCACCACCCCCCAGTCACTGTCCCCACTTCTTTGGAGGGGCAGGAAGGAGCTCACATTCAGCCAGATGTTAGATGTGATTAACAATGAAGAGGCAATTTTCCAAGGCAACAACGCTTTGGGGTTGAACCATGTAAGAGTCAAACAATAATAACTGATGGTAGCTTCAGTCTTTCACCAGTACAGTAGCTGGCCTGAGGAAAGGGAAAGGGGGCACCAATCCCATTCTTCCAGGGGACAGATATTCAGCTACCAGAAAGAGGATAAACAAAATGGAGCCAGACCATGCAAGGAGTTGGGAGATCCTTGAAGCAGTTGGTCTGTGCTTTCTAACCGCAGCTCAAGATACCTTCTCTGCACACCTTCACTTTCAAGCAGGGCTAAACAATATCACAGGCTTTGCATTGAGTTTCACAGCTTGCTAAGTCTTTCCACAGATATTCTCTCCCTGATTCTCTCTCTCTACTCCCTGGGAAAGCCAGGGCAGGTATTATTGCCTACTGTATTTGTTTCTGGTTGCAGGGAACAGATTACCACAAACTTAGTGGCTTGAAACAATATAATCTCATATCTTACAATTTAGATGTCAAAAGCCCAAAATGCTGGGCTTTTATCTTGCTGGGATAAAATCAAGGTAGAAGCAAGGCTCAGCCCTTTTCTGAAGGCTCTGGGTGAGAATCTGTTTTCTTGCCTGGCCCAGCCCCTAGAGACTGGCTGCCCACATTCGTCAGCTCATGGCCCCTTTCCATCTTCAAAGCGAGCCATGGCCAGGCCAGTCTTGCTCCTATGGGTTCACTCTGACTGCTCCCTCCTTCTTCCCATTTGAAAGATTCCTGTGATGACAATGGTCTATCTAGAGGATCCAGAGTACTCTCCTTATTTTAACATCAGATGATGAACAGCCGTGATTCCATCCAGACTTGAATCCCCCCTTTGCCATGTGACCTAACACATTCTCAGATTCTGGGGATCGGGACATCTTTGGGAGGCCAGGATCCTGCCCCTCACACCCCATTCTACAGGCCAGGACCCACCACAGCCAGGGCTGAGCAACTTGCTGGCAGTCACAGCTAGTCACCAAGTGTGAAAACTGGGCTCAAACTCAGAACTTTACCTCCCGAGGTGAGTGCTCTCCTTCTTGCTCGGCTGCCCTGTGCTGGCCACACAGTAAAAATGAGCAAGATGACACAGCAAGGGAATGACAAAGAGTGCATGGGAATAAAGGCGGCAAACAATCAAACTGAAGCATTTCCCAGAAAGGTCTTTGCCCACCATCCTCCCCTTTTTGTGTCAGTCCCTGCAGCTGCAAATCTGACCCCGTGATCCCCAAACAAAAGAGAATGTGGCCGCATGTGTGCGTATTTCTTTTTCCTGCAGGGTTTTTAAGCCTTCCTGTTAGCTGTTTGGTGATGCTTCCTCTCTTTCCCAACGTGAAGCAGGACAGGAGGGGACACAGAGGTGGCAATTTTGCCATGCAGGTACTCTCTGTAATGACCCCTCATCCTGTGCCAGGTGGTCCCCAGGCAGGAAGGAAAGAGAAAGCCACAATAACAATCACAGACAAGCAGAGGGCCTTGTAGGGAATGACATAATGATGAGCCCCAGCTGCCTCAGTCAGGGAGGGCGGGCAGAGACAGGAGAGGGGAGGCTGCCGGTGAGAGACAGAGGTGCCTAAGGGGGGCAGTTTTCTACTTTGTGCCATGACTGCTCTGAGCCTGTGTGTGTGTGTGTGTGTGTGTGTGTGTGTGTGTGTGTGTGTATTTTCTTTCCTTCCTCATCACTCAGAGGAAGAAAACACACACCACACATCTCCTTGGAAGCTTTCTGTTGTGGTTAAGGACCAAGCAGCACATTTGTCAAAAGGTCTAACTGCCACTTTGGATTCCAAAGCTCGGCAAAGGATCCACCCCTATGGTGATTTAGATTAATTGCTTCTCATTAAGGGCCAATAAACAAACTGCATTCAGTAGCTCCTCTCCGCCATGGCCCACTGTGGCAGGGTATAACTGCCGAGAGGGGAAGCAGAGACACGCCGGAGAGTTGTCAAATGTAATTTATAGGTTTTTAAGATCTAATCATTTTCTATAATATTAGATTAAATGACAGCCTATATTAAAGAGGAAATTACATTTCACCTTGCTTTCTTCACTTTTCCCTCCTTTTCTAGCTATGGTTTTCACAAAGCTCTAATCCCACAGCAAAGGGCCAGAAAACGTCCTTGACAATGTACTTGAAAAGGATCAGCCAACGGCTTTTCCTGCACCCAGCAGTCTGTCCAGAGAAGCAGGACAAGAGATAAATGGGAACATACTCTTAGCTAAGCCAACTCTATCCAGGAACCTGCGGAGTCCCTTCCTCCTTAACTTAAGCCAGAGCTGTGTCATTTTAGCCCCTGACCACATTCACCACAGCTCAGGAGCATTTATTTTGGTGTTTGTGAGGGAGAGAGTCCTGGAACCAAATCTTACAAAATATCACCCCCTTTAGATTTGGAATCAAACAGAGTCAAATCCCACCTCTGTTGGTCTACTGGTCAGCTCATTTATTAGCTCCCTGACATCAAAGCTTCAGATTTTCTCTGTGAAAAAAAGATGGAATCGTGCCCAACCCCAACATCATGGTGGGTTTAGAGGAGAGAATGAGAGACAGAAGCAATGTCTGGAAACCTCCTGACATATATTGGCATTTGGCAAATGTCAGGGCCTTTCCTTCCCACCTGCTCCCCAAGGCCGTTGAGAACAGATGTTCTCAGCCAAGATGGGGGATAAAAGCAGACAATGAGTTTGTGGAAGAAGGGTGGGGGGGGTCACTCAAGTTGCACAGCTGAGATGAAGCAAAACCCCAAAATGTAAAGATTGATAGCTGCTGTTGTAGAAGGTGTCCAACCTCCAAAGCACAAGGAAGGAGCAGGTGACAGCCATTCGTGACTGTCTGGCATATTCAATGGCAGATTACAGAGAACCAGCTCTTTGGCCTGGAGGCCACAGTGCTTCACTCACAGGTGCCAACAGAACTTTCCAACCCGAACCCCCAGAATGCTTATACTCTTTAAAAGAATCACCCAATTCACTTTTTCCATAAGCATCCTGCTTCCCCGTCTTGAAGCCATTGCTGAGGCCGTTCCTCTTTCTGGAATGCTCTTCATTGCACTCTGTACACCCAAACCCGATATGTCACTTAAGGCCATACCAAAAGTCGTCTAAGAAAGCTCCATGGATTCCTCCCTCTTCACTCTGTTGTGCTTTATAGAGCTTACAACTAGCTGCTTAAGTTATAGTAAAACTGTAAGATTTTTCATGGCAGAGAGATTTCCCCTCATCTACTTATTCCCCTACACAGTCCAATTTGGTATCTTACAGAGGGAGCTCAAAAGACCTACTGCTCTGCTCCCCGTGGCTGCATTCATGAGCCCCGCCTGAGGGAGCAGCCCCTGCCATACTAAAGAACTCCCAAATGAGGAGGGAAAGGAGTCTGGCAGCGCCTCGAAATGGCTCATTTTTTTTCACAAGAGGCGTTAGTTACCTCTGCTCTCACTACATTCATTGACCAAAGCCAAGTCATTGGGCCGAGCCTACCCCCATTGAGAGATGGTGTACGATCCTCCCAGGGGACAGCCCTGTGGCAGGGGGGAGGCAAGAAATATTTTGTACAAATAATAGACTCGAATTCAACTCCTCGATATACATTCAAATGAGTCAAAAACAGATACTCAAATAAATAGATGTGCATTCATGTTCACAGTAGCACTATTTATAAAATGTGGCCAAGACATGTGGAAACAGCCCAAATACCCATCAACAGATGAATGGATAAACCAATTACAGGACCTACACATAGAACATTTTTCAGCCGTGAACAAGAAGGAAGTATGGATACATGCTACAGTATGGATGAACTTCAAAAACATGCTAAGAGAAAGAAGCCAGTCACAAAGGTCACACATTAATGACTCAGTTTACATAAAATTCCTAGAACAGGTGAACAGGTAAATCCATCGAGATGGAAAGCAGATGGGTGGTTGAGGTGATGATTGCTTGCTGCTTCCGGGGTTTCTTTTTAGGGTGATGAAAATGTTTTGGGACTAGACACAGGTCATGGTTGTACGATACAGTTAATGTACTCATTGCCGCTGAATTATTCCCTTAAAATGATTAATTTTATATTATGCAAATTAAACCTGGATAAAAAATTACAAGAGTTGAGGCCAGTGCCGGTCAGCTTCTGGCTCTCTCCTGCTTGCCAAGAAAAAAGAGGATGACAATATCAAGCTAAAGATACTACTAAGCACCAAACTAATTCCCACCTAGCTTGTAAATTCTATTAACTCCTCTGCTTAATGGAAAATAATAAATGGGTGCCACCGACCACCACCATCAGGAGAGTGTGAACAGCTGTACAAACCTCACAATCAGCTACTGGCTAGTGAGTCTTGTTACAGACCCGCTTGGCTCCCGCGATGCCCAATTCCAGCGTGGCTGCAGCCTGTGAAGACTTCACATGTCCTGCTGAGCAAGCCACAGTTCCAGGTGGATTACCCTCCCCAGCAACAAATCCTATTCTAATTGCCTGAAGCCTTCTCTTCTTATTTCTTAAAAATTAACATTACCAACAGGTTTAATCCACAACCAGAGGCCTCCTCATGCCTAAATGTCATGCTTGAATGCTCTCATTTTAAAGGATGGTATACAGGCACTTGCTTTATACAGCTTTATGAAGCATGTGTTATAAAAGTACCTCACCCATACGGCTTTTTAATACCATGGCAGTCCATTCAATTCAATCTCATAAAATCCAAGCAATATTTAAGTGTTAAAGGTGACTTTCACTATGATATTTATTATTGGATAATGAAAAATGGGACACATAGCTTTCAAAACTCCAGGCAATGAAGTGAACCACATCTCTTCTAAGCTTTTAATAATAGGACCACCATATTTTTTGGAAATGGCACAAATCCCCAAAGTCCCTTTTGAGATTCCCTCTCAGCAGCATGAGTTTTCTTAACAGTTTTTTGTTTGTTTGTTTTTGCTTCTTAGTGACCAAACCTTTTATCCGTCAGAGGAAAATCAGTGAGTTAAATATTTGGATCTGCCTTCTCTATGAGACTGTAAATTTTTTAAGGGCAACCTTGCCCTTCCCACATGACCATGTGAAGCATTGCCCAAGATTATTTTCTCCCTTTGTGGTAGATATCTCTAGAGAACCCAATACAGAAAGCTACTAGAACACAGTAGAAACTTACTCTATGGCACTATTCCCAACTCTGGGTCTTCTTGGATCTAATGTCCTATCGCTTCTATCCAGCCAGTATGCTTAGTGCCATTCACTGCTCTGTATATTTGTGTCCTTAGAAGAATGTGACATCTCTGAGAACACTGACTATCGATGATTTATCTTTCTTATCCCCGGCATTCAGCACAATATCTGGTACACTGCAGATGTCAACAGATATGTCTAAATGAAGTCATAGTTAACTAACTCTGAGAAAACTATTACAGAGCAAGCAGCTCATCCATCCCAACCATTTCCATATACATTTGATAGAACATGAGACATGTAGACATCTTCTTAAAATCCCACAGATATCCATGATATAGTGATTGGCCAATAGTGGCACTTTGGAAAAGACCATCAGCATCACCCATAATGCTTCTTAAACACTCTGTCTTCCTGGGTCCTACTTCAGACATCTTGAGTTAAAATTTCTGACTCAGGGAGAAGGAATTCCTGCCTTTAACAAGTAGTGAGATTATTCTAACAAATACACAAATGTGAGCATCATGCCTGTAAAGTGTTTGCAGCAAGAAAACAAATCTTCTCGGGTTTCTTGCAGAATGGAAATAAACTGCTGGTGCCTGATATTCCTCCATCAAGGATGTGGCCATGGAGAGTTTGAAGGACTCATACAAGCAAAAATGGAGTGTGAAATGCAGATGCAGCCCTCATCATGAGGGGGTCAGTCTCCCTGGACTCAATAGGGAATCAAGGACTGCAGGAGAGAATGATGTGTCCCTAGTGCCACAGGGACAAAAGTAATTACAACAAGGGAATCAGGGCACCATTCATTAATATCTTTCTCTGAATAACCTTTAATCCCCACTACTACCAGAGATGGGGGTCCCCAAATACTCCTTTTGTGACTTCTATAACTGCACACTAAGCTCCCAAAAGGTGTGTGTCTTTCCCCCTAAAGAGCCTACATTTTAGGCTTTCTAAACATCACCTATTTACTTATAACATGGTTGGAAAGTAATTAGCATCAGCTGTGGAGCAATGAGCTTTCAGATTCTACATTTAGTTTCCAGAATAGAAATGAGCAGGAATTAGCCATTCTCCTTCCTCATTAATAGGCAAGCACTGCCATTCCTGCTAGTTTACAACATGTTAACACAACTCTAGCTACTCCCTGGCTGTTGTGCCTAGCTTAAGGTGATATCAAAGGGAAACAAATAAAAGTATTCAGTATCAGTGTGTGCATGCATTTAGACTAGAGAGGCAAGCATGTGTGGAAAGAAGCCACAATCTGATTAGAAAAAAATTGGCACAACTCTCAACTGAGTCCCATGGTGGAAAATGGAAGGCTCCTCAGCATTTGGTTCTGTACCATGAGTGAATGCAAACCCCAAGATCCTAGACATCCAAACCAGGATGGGTTCATTTAAGACTGAGGGGAGAAAATATAGTTGAGAGCAATGTGTTTCAAACTCCAATATGCTCATGAATCACCAAAAATCTTTCTAAATTACAGATTCTGATCCCGTAGGTGTGGTGAGAGGTGTAACATCCACATTTTTAACAAGCTCCTAAATTAAGCCAATGCTGTGGTCTGTAGGTCTTAGAGTAACAGGGACTGTTAGAAAAATCTGGTGTAGTGCTGTGGTTCCCAAACTTTGACGTGCATGAAATCCACCACTGGGAGGGCTTATTTAACCACAGATTTCTGTGCCCCACCCCCACGGTGTCTGAATTCAAGAGTTCTGGGGTGGGTCTGAGATTTTATATTTTTAATGAGTTATCAAGTGATGTATGAGCTAGCTGCTGGTTCAGGAACCCCATCTGAGAACCACTGCTGTAGTAGAAGGACACCAGACTGGGAATCAGGCAGAACTTGACTCAAATCTCACCATGGGGCTAACTTGCTCAGCTCTCTGAACCTGGTGTAAATGGGGATAATAAAATCTACTGGTTGGTTGGTTGGTTGTTTGGTTTGGATGAGGGTTAAATAAATAATGTACATAAAGTATTTAGCACAATTTGTTAGGACCTCAGAAATGAACAATGATGAAGAATGCCTGAATTACAAGAATATGTGTCCAGGATTCAAGATAATCATGACTCTGTGTGTTGTGTCTGCTATGATTTGCCCATCTCTGACCTTCCATCTTCGACACACAGACTTGTAGGTAAACCTGAGTGATCAGTACTTATTCAATCGAGTCTTACACGTGCAAGGCAGTGTGGAAGGTGCATCTGGAACTGGGAACAAAGCAAGATGGTTTCCGCCTTCAAGAAACTTACAATCTCAAAAGGAAGAGGAGATTCAGGACTAAGCATGCACTTGTTATATGCTACACACTTCACAGGGAACATATAAACAACATTAGTGAAGATTAAGAAAGAAACTCTCTATTAATAGTAAAGATAACCAGAAAATGTAAATATATTGCCAGTACCCACTAGAGATGTCTGAAGGGCTCTGCAATAGGAATACCGGTCCCCTATGGACGGGCAGTTCAAAAAGTAGTCTTTCTTAAAAAAAAAATATTCAACTTAAGATGGTCCTGTTATAACACCAATTTGCTGAAACCATTTACATTTAGGACTCAGCTTTTAAGTTATAAGACAGCTGAGAGAATAGCATTTACATACCAAGTTTGTGGGTTTCACCTTTAGTGTGCATAAGATCACCTGGAAAACTCGATAGAACATTCCAAATCCATGTTCCTTGCTCTGGAGATGCTCCTCCTGGAGTTCTGTGGTGCAGATATATACCTCTCCCCTCTCCCCCTTTTCTTCCAAGACAGCATATCCCCAGTCTGAGCCAGAGGAAAATGTTGCTTTTCCCCAATCCACTTGGACTAGCCTTTCTATTCAAATGGAAATTTCCAGCAGGTTTTCTCCAAAACCAATTTATAAAACATGTCTGTAACTAAACCAGATCTATAAAAATAGCCTTAAAATCATAATTAAACTAATAATAGCTAATATCTCTAGCTCTTGTTATGCACCAAGCTGTATGCTAAGAATTGTTTACATGCAGTGCTTTATTCAAATCCTCGCAAGGGCCCTGTGCATTAGGACCCTTTATTTTAACCAGTAGTTAAGAGAAAGATCCAGTGAGGTAAAAGGAACATAGCCCAAGATCTAGTAGGTAATATTGCAAGAACTAAAATCCAATATTTCTAACACCGAAATTCACTATTGTATATTGTCCTAAAGTTAGCCTTTTTTTTTTTTTTTTTTTTTGTGAAAAAAGGCAATAGGCAGTATCTCATTGGTTGTGAGTAGCGATCACACATGGCTTCATTCCAGAGGATGACATTTTGAAAAGGACCTTGAATGGGGTAGAAGGTTCACAGGAAATAAGCAGAAGGATGTGGAAGGAGGCGAACAGAGGTGTAAAGGCGGGCATGCTCAGAAGAGTCCTACTTTGATTTTTGTTCAACCTCCACCTGATCCTGGCTTCTGCCTCTGCATGTTAGATGGATGCTTCCTATGACTCACCTGACACCTGTACAGGTGGACTCGTGCCGCTTAAACAAAAACTGAACAAACCGAACTTGTGTAAATCGAATCTTATTCCTCCACTGACTCATTACCGTTTCACTTCAAATTGATATTCAATGTGCAATTTAAAGTTTCTCTGCTCTCAGTTCTCAGGCAAGTAGCTAATGATCTGCAAATGAACAGTGAAATACACCAAGGAACTGACCAATAAATTCACCATTCTTTCCACACTTCCCTCCTCCGTACACACAGAAATTCAAAGCCTACCTACTTTACAATTCAAATGTTTATGTAGTGGGTTTTCTTAAAGAGAACACAAATTTAAACATGCACTTAGTTCTATTCAAGAAGCCACAATGAATGAAGATCAAAAACCTAGACCAAGCCAGATTGCTGCTCTAAGATCTCTCAATTACCTACCTACGTGAAGGAAAATGGAATATATTTATGAAATGCTACAAAGAGGTTCCAAGAGACAGCACTGAATTTCCTAAGAGGGAAAAGATGGAAGTCATATTTAGCTTTTTTTCTTAATACTCTACACCTTGAAACCGTAAGAGAAAGCCTTCTCTGTTAATGTGTTTCACTCTCTTACTGAAATAATTGTGTCTATAATTCTCCTGAACTGCCAAATTACACTAAAAGTCTAACTTGCCAGGCCTCAGCTACATTCAAAACTATTTTGCTTTCCCTATGGCATATAAGCAAAAAGCTCCTTCCACCACCCATGTGTCCCCACTGATGCCCAAACACAAGCATAGTATCTGTGGAAAACATAGCAATTTAAAGACAAAGTGAACATAGCAATTTTAAATAAAGCCAACTTTCAATTTTCTGCCTCTGGAGTGAGGCAAAGATTATATGTGCTAGAGGGATCTACTGATTTTTGTAAACACATAAGAAAAAACAAACTGGGCTTTTACTGTCAAAGCTTGGTTATTCATACCATAGAGAAGACCTGGATGGATGTGTAATCGCAAATAGTGACTAATGAAAGCATTTTCCCCCCTTTATATCCTGGATGGTGGTCTTTTCTGAAACAAATTAGCTTGAATTAGCTTGGGCTACTATTAGCATGATTTCACATTGCTTGACAAAGTAAGTAATATTAGTGGGTGGCTGAGAGGAGTGAGGCTGGTAGCAAATGGGTCTGGGAGAACAGTGGCCAATAACTAAATCTTTCCCATAGAGACACCACTGGCATGCTGGCTTTGGAGCTGTCTGCCCAGTTTGATAACCCCTAAGAAGAGGAACAGCCCATCTTTACTTATTCACTTCCTGTGCATTCTTCCTCTTGAGGATGTTCCTTTTATTTAAGACTCTTCCTTTGAACCCATAAGACACATGAGGATCAAAGAAAAGGGAGCCACTTATAGACTTCAAACTGGAAAGTCAACAAAATGGGGGCAGGGCTATCTTCGGTTTTTAGCTACTGTGTCCCCAGAGTTGATGCCTGGTACCCTGAAAATGCTGTGAAATGAACTACTCCATGTGGTTCCCAGCTAGACCATTTCTATCATGAGAAGTTCATCCCATTCCACTTACCTCCACACTGCCCATTTCTCTATCATCACCCCCATACCCACTTGGTCTTTAAGGTTTGCAGGCCCAGCTAGATGCCTATGTGATGTCTGAGGCTGTTTTCCCAGTTCCTTGATGTTGGTTTCTCCATCTTGCATAAAGCGCCCATATCAGAATTTATTGGTAATAACTAATTTAGTAAAGCCCTCATTCCTGTGCTTTGTATGCCATTCTTTGCAACTTCTATCAGCCACAGCAGAACGCTGTGGCTGAGGTGCCACACAGCTACCAACCCTTTGGAGGAAAGCAAAACTCAGGGGCATTCAAGACAGGGCCAGGCAGGAATCAGTATCCTGAATCAGTCTGAGCGGTAGACAATGTAGCTGGAAAAGCATAAAGGTTGTATATGTGTTATCTGTTCCTCAATGCCAAGCCCATTCTTAGCCCTGCTGGAAGTCCTCTATAAAGAGTCCCTTAAACATTCTCATTCATTTTTACAATCACAAAAATAGCTCTGGTGTCCTGACAAAGGCAGTTTTGTTTTTCAGGTGCTTATGTCCAAGGTCGATAAAAAACCATACAACCCAGTGTTGGGTCAGGAAGTTGGTCCTGGGAAGCACTGCCATTCTCTGGGCCCATGAGGATGGTGTATTACTGCCACATAGGTCAGCTTCACCATCCATGAAGGGACAGCACCTGTGTGTTTGCAGAGCCTTCATGCTTTTGAACGCATTGAGTGTCCCTCAAAGAGAGAGAGAGAGAGAGAGAGAGAGAGAGAGAGAGAATGAGACTCTTCTCTCTAAATCCCAGAATTTTCTAAGCTTCCCTCTGTCCCAGATGGTGTATGGGATTCCTAATGGTATCAGTCCTTCTTTCTAGTATCCGCAGGGAAGAGCAAATTTTTCCCCAATCTGCACACACTATTGTAGCCATGGATCTTACTGCTGATCTCTGCCATAGAACCTTCTTTTTTCAAAGCACACCTCTTTCCAACAGAGTCCTTCCTTGGCCAAGTACATTTTCCCTCCCAAAAGGAGAAATAGGAAAAGTGATGGGGCAATGAGAATGGGAGAAGAAGGTTAAAACACGTAGCAGTGCTAATTTTTAAAGGCCACACTATTGCTTTTTCTGGGATGGGAGCTGCCATGCTGGGGATTGCAAACAACCCCAACTTGTCACTCCCAGAAGTTAAGTTTGGCTTTAACACAGACTTGTCCCCTGCTGTCCTTACTGCTGCTACATATGTCCACCCCAAGGAACAGGCTGAGAGCTCAGAGGGAGAGAGGACTCCTGGGTTTTCTGTTTTTGTTTGCTTTGGTTGAGTTGTTTTGTTTTGTTTTGTTTTGGGTAGGACTTATAAATTCATTCTCATGCAGAAGGAGAGGAGGAAGGAGAATATCTCAGTTAACTTGGACCCATGATGGGAGGGTGGGGAGCAGATGAGGAGAAGCACAGGGCTAAGCAGTCCCTGAATGTGGGAACACTCTCAACCAGTGGGAATGGAACTCCTGGTTTCTTTTGAAACCATCGAGTCAGTCAGCAAGGCTACTGACCTAGAGGCCACTTCATGCCAAAGCAGGAGATGGGTCCATGCATTTACAGAGTTTTGAGTGGCCTGTCTCCACATCAAGCCCCTGCAATGATCTGATGATGACAGGGCATTTATCAAACAATTTTGGTAGCTGCTGCTAAAGTGGATACAACTACCTCCACAGTAACCACACACAGAACTGGGGGAGAGAGAGAGGCAGAATGAGCCAGGCAAGGAGCAGTGTGGCTGGAGCTCACTGAAAGACTGTGAAAATGGGGCGCCCAAGGAAGAGGTAGGTAGCCGAGCACCACAAGAAGGAAGTTCTGTATTTGTGACTCCAATTCTCAGTCCCCTACAGGTATCTTCAACACCCTCACAGCCCCTCCTTAGCTAGTACTCATAGTTGTTACCACTACCACCAAACATGTCATTTATGAAATACCCCATGTGCCTGTCACTGTGCAAAGCACTTTCATGGGTTATCTTGTTTGATACTCAGCAATACCCAAGAAAGAAAGATTAATATTATTCCCATTTTGCAAATAAGAAAACTTCAGGGGCCAAGGGCAGGCACCCAGGATGAGCCACTTTGGCACGCAGATTATGCTGAGCTGAAAACAATCAAGGCCCTAAAGACTCAGGAAGAAACTTTGACACCCCCCCCCCCATCCACCAAATGCCTGAAAGAACTTAGAGAACTTGTTCCAGGAAGAGAGCTATCACCACAGATAACTACATTGTAATATGAACTAGGTGTGGTAGAGAGGAACCTAGGAAGGACTGCTTGATCAAAGTCCTCCCTATGTCTCATTTTTTGAGTGGTGCAGCCAACATTCATTACCATACATTTACTCTTTTTCATCTTCCTGTAAATTGTATTCCTTCTCTTTCAAGTCCAAGACCCCTATCCCCTTCTTAGTTCAAAATGATACACACTTCATTATGCCTGTCTTTGGAATCTCGTGTCTATGTGGATTCTCCCTATATACAAAATTAAATTTTATTTTATTTTGTTAATCTGTCTCAAGTTAATTTCATTCTTAGTTTAGTTATAAGAACCTCAAAGGCAGAGTAAAATTATTTCCTCCCCCACAACACTGAAGTTTTAGGAACTCAACCCACTCACTGTAACTAAATAGCATTGTTAATAACTAGTAGAGCCTAGAACTCAGGTCTGCCTAAAGCTGATGTGGGGGCTCTTAACCACACAAATGGCCACAAGATGGCAACCACTTAATTCAAAACCCATTCCCATAGCACTTTGAAGGGTAAACTATGCCACCGCCACTTCTCCAAAATTACTGAGGTAATACTGGTGTGAAGACAGAGTACAGAATGGAGCAAATACTTTTTTTTTTGTATGTGTACATGTGTGTGGTTACTTTTGTGGGAAAAAAGTGTGAGCTGCTGAACAGAGAAGCCATGGCCTCCTTCTAAAATGAAGGTACCTCCTTATCTTTACAAAATAATTTAATGTAAACAATGTATTAAAGTCAAAACACATAAAGTTCACAAATCATAAAGGTAGAGCCTTATGAATTTTTACAGGTGAGTGTGCCTGTGTATTACACACTTTGGACATTAAGAAAAAGGACATTAGTAGCACCTTGGAAATACAACTTGTGTCCTTTTTCTCCCAAAAGTAACCATTATTCTTTCTTCTATCAACATTGACTAGTTCTGACTATTCTAAAATGTGATAGCAACAGAGCCGTAAAGTGTGTATTATTTTTTGTCTTGCCTATATAGCTCCACATTCTATGAGATTAATCCATCTTGTCACTTGCTTATAGCAGTGATTCATTCTTTCTCTTTAATGTATGGTATTCCATTGTATGAATAGTCTACAATTTATTTATCCATTCTACTACCGATAGACTTTTGGGTTGCTTCTAAAGTGTGGCTTCTATTGCTATGAACATCCTTCTACATGCCAAATGATGCAAATATGCATGTATTTCTATATGACATATACCTAAGAGTAGAACCAGTGACTCAAAGGCTATGTGTATATTCAGTTCTAGAAGATGTTGCCAGATTTCCAAAGTGGTTGTAATAGTTTACATCTAATTCAGGAGTGTATGAAAGTTCCAGTTGCTTCATATCCTTGCCAACACTCAATGTTGTCTTTTTTCATTTTAGTGAATATGTTGGTTAAATAAAGGCATCTCAGAGTGGTTTTATTTTGCATTTCCCAAAGACTGATCAACAAGTTTTCATGTGTTTATGGGACATTTAGATACCTTTTTTTGGTGCAAAGTCAGTTCAAATATTTTGCCTATTTTTTCTGTTAAGTTGTCAGTCTTTTTTAAATTACTTTAAGAGTTCTTTATATATTCTAGATATGAGTCCTTTGTCATGTATATGTATTACAAGTATCTTCTCTTATTCAGTAGCTTGCCTTTTTACTCTCTTATAATGCTTTTGTTGAATAGAAGCTACGTGTTTTATTAAAGTTCAATTTAGCAATATTTACTTTATGGTCAAAACTCTTGTGGCTTATGTAAGAAATCTCTGTCAATCCAGAAGCCATGAAGACAATCTCTTATGTTCTTGTTGGGGCGCTTTATGATTTTAACTTTCACATTTCTATCTGTAATCCATCAGGAATGATTCTGTGTAGAGAGTGAAATAGAAGTTAAGAATATTTTAAAAAAATATATCAAGATATTCAGTAGATCAAGCTATGTTTTTTAAAAGATCACCTTTCTATCACCAAGAAAGTATCAAGAGCATGCGCGCGCGCGCGCACACACACACACGTGCACACACACACGCGCGCGCACACACACACACACACACACACACACACACTTCTGGGCTTTATTCCACTGCTCTTGTGCTAATAGCATACTGTCTTAATTACTGCAGCTTGAAATAAGTACAGATATTTGGTGTAATTCTTCCTTTTTTCCCTAAGATTGTCTTATACATTCTTGGCCCTTCACATTATTGCATAAATTTTAAAATTGGTTTATCAAATTCCACAAAAAGTGTCCACTGAAATTTTTATTGGGATTGTTTTGACTTAGTAGATGAGTGTGGGAGAGAATTAATATGTTTACAATATTGTCCCTATCCTAATTTACTTAGACTTTTTCTGATTTCTCTCAGCAATGTTTTATAGTCTTCTGTACTGAGGACTTCTTCGTGGTTTAATTACTTTGTCTGTTATGTTATTATATTATCTATATATTTATCACATATTATTTGATACTATTATAAACAGAACCATTTTATATTTTTAATTTCATATTTGCTCATTACAACCATATAGACATAATTTTTTTATATATTGGCATTGTATCCAGTGACCTTGTTATAATCACTTACTAATTCTAGTGGTTTGTTCATACTCTCTTGAATTTTCCACATAATTATGTTATCATTTCTTTCTCTCCAATCCTTGTACATTTTATTTCTTTCTTTCTCACCTTTTGCACTGCCTAGAACCTTCATTATAATGCTGAAAAAAAGATATGATAGATATTTTCATCCAATTCCCAATCATAGAGAAAAACATTCAAAATTTCACCATTAAGTGTGACATCTGCTGTAGGGTTTTTTTAAAATATATTTTATCATATTTAGGAAGTTATCTTCTGATTGGCTAAGCATTATTACCATAAGAGATGTTGAGTGTTATCAAATATTTGTTCTGCATCAGTTGAGATCATATGATTTCTCCTTTATTATATAATTATATTAAATTACATTTGTTTTTAATATTAAAGTAACCTTGCAGTAACCTTCCTGAAATAAGCCAAATTTAGTCGTGATGTACTATTCTTTTTATACTATGCTGGCTTGAATTAGGTAATGTTTTGTTAAGGATTTCAGCATCCATGTTCATGAGAGGAATTAATAGGTAATTTTTATTCCTTTTAATGCCATGTAGACTTTGGTATCAAGGTTATGCTGTCCTCATAGTGAGTTGGAAAGTCCCCCCTTTTTTTTTTATTCTCTGAAGAATTTCTCTAAGATGTGCGTTATTATTATTATTATTATTATTATTAATTATTTTGCCCATAACATTTGGAAGAATTCACTAGTAAGGCCATCTGGGCCTGGTGACTTCTTGGTGGGAAGAATGTTAAATACAGGTTCAGTTTCTCTAATAGATAATGGATGCTTCAAATTTTCAGTATTCCAAAATATTTCAATGGCTGCTCTAGAAGCTATGGTGTTAGCCTCTTAGCAGTCCTCAGAAAATGCTGCAACACATCCTACTGGGCAGGTTCCAGCCATGATTCTCCTTCCACAGTCCTGATCTTTTAGACAGATCTCAGTAATCCTCATCCTAAATCAGCATTGCCTCTCTGATGAATACGAGATGTTTTTATCATTAGAAAAATATATATATATATGACCCTTGTCCCTATAGCAGGTTGATTTATTGAGAAATAAACACAGCAGAATAAACTATGAAGACATAAAATTGTGTCTTCCTTCTCAATGCTTCAGACTAATCAGTCTGAAACAAAAGTGAAGTCCCAATTCCCCAAATAAACCCTTCCAGACAGGCAGCTAGGCCTTTGTTTGCAAGGACTAGACTCTCTTCTCCACTACTGGGAATGTCAGAGCTTTTTTTCTACTTTGTTTCAGAGCCAGAGCAAGAAGAGAAAGAAGCTTGTGTTTGGAAGCCAACCTTAAAATCATCCCTGCTTTCTTCTCCAAGGTCTGGACCAGTCCAGGGAAATTAGCCAGATTGTCTAAGTTTTGGTGCCCTGGTTGAAAAGAACAGAGCCCAAGTCCTTAGAGTCTTATTCACAGCAGTAAGAATGGCTGAAGTTCTCTGAATCTGACAAGTATCATCTGGAGTGGCAGAAATTCAAATGAAGGTGGCTATGAGTGCCCATGTAGACTGTGAACAAAGTTGGTGACCTTAAGAACCCTGGAGAAGGTGTGTACAGCCCACTCAACATGGAGTAAAGATGGTTTCAGAGTTGGACACTTCTACATGGACAAGACAGACACTTTTCCAGGTCCAAGTAGAGTGAAGAGCATCACTGTATGATGTCAAAGATGTTCCCATTCTTCCCTGGATTGTCTAAATTCCAGCATTTTTACAGGAACCAAGAGAGAGAGCCAGAAAGAATAACTGCTATGTACTGAATCAATAAGTCCAGTGATGAAGGGCTTGATCTCCGGTGTATTTTTTTTTTCATTTTTCAATAGGAAAAAAATAACGTTTTTTAAAATATGGCTTACCTTCTACCCTCTGAGTTTTGTGGACCAAGAGAAACTCATGTCCACATCTCTTTCACATTATAGAACAGCATCAGGGTGAAAAACAATTAGGAAATTAGTTTTTTGGGTAGGTGAGGACAGTCACTTCACAGAGCCTTGAAGATAGTTTGGCTTAGACCTCCCTCTGCCCCTATGATACTTCCACCCAAAGGACAGAAAATGCCCCTTAAAACTCCAGTATGCAGGAACGTCAAGTCCAAAGGGATACTCTTGGGATACTACCCTTGGAAAGGGATTGGATAGGAACAGGAGTAGCAGGAACACAGTATGGAGTTCAAATGGTTCACCGGCTTGGATTGGGCACTTTCTGGGCCATTGCCAGTTAATAATTGTTTACTGATTTCAGCTTCATTGAAATGAATATCAACCCAGTGCCAAGCACTGTGTTAGGTACCAGGAAGCCTGAACAGATAATGCATGGTTCTAGCCTTAGGGCATCCAATGTTTAGCTGGGGACACAGAAACATAAATGGCTGAGCTGCAGGAAGATACATGCTAGACAGAAGATAAACAGAATGTTGTAAAAGCACCAAGGAGGGAGCAATCAATTCTACCATAAATGTCCCCTTTACTCAGCTCTCTCCCCCTAGCAGAAGGTGCTAGGCTCTGAATTCTGGCAGGGGATGCTAGAGGAAGACTATAAGCTATTACAGCTGGAAGCCATTAGTCCTGTTGAAATGACAGGAGAGGCCAGCAGAATGCTGAACACAGAAGGTGAGTCCAGGATGGAGCAGCCAAACTCAGGTGCCATCTGGACCAGGAAAGCAGATCTGGGAGCTGGGATAAAACCTGAAGCAAAATCCCTCTTCATTAGTTAGCCCTCCACAGGCCTTGCCCAGGGACAGACTGAGAACCATTGACAGGTGGCTGAGATCCAGCTACCCTGGAACTGCCTTGAACACCTGCACCATGGTTTCCCTCCAAAAAAGCAACAAGAATAGTGTGCTCTGAGAGCCTGTAAGGCATTGCATCAGGCACTACAATGGGTACAAGAACGGGAAAAACTCAGTACCTTCTCCAAGAGAGCTAACCATATTTCTACAGACAGAATGTTAAAATATATTATGCAAGGTGGAAATGACAATCAATGTGAGAGGAAATACAGGGAGAGGTGATCAATAAATGCCTCTTGGGGCGCCTGGGTGGCGCAGTCGGTTAAGCGTCCGACTTCAGCCAGGTCACGATCTCGCGGTCCGTGAGTTCGAGCCCCGCGTCAGGCTCTGGACTGATGGCTCGGAGCCTGGAGCCTGTTTCCGATTCTGTGTCTCCCTCTCTCTCTGCCCCTCCCCCGTTCATGCTCTGTCTCTCTCTGTCCCAAAAATAAATAAAAAAAAAAACGTTGAAAAAAAAATAAATGCCTCTTATAGGAGATGACTTCTTCATGGAGCCCCAAAGATGGTTAGAATTCAGGTAGTGGAGAGAGAATGGGAAGGATCATTCCAAGAAGACACTGTGAGCAACAGCGCAGGAGCAGCCAGAGAAGATGAAAGGGAACATGGCATGTATGAATCCTATAAAGATATGAAAGTACAAGGGTGATGAAGCAGGAGAAAACACTTGGGGACATTTGTCAGGGGAGATTTAGTCTCCTGCTACGGAGTTTGGCCTGAATCCTGAAGACAGTGGGCAATCACTAGCAGATTTTGAGCAGGCTAGAGACTGCATAAAAGCAAATTATCTCATGTAACACTCCTCCCCGCAAAAGATTCATCCCTGACCAATAAAGGCCATTCAACTGGAAGATGTCAAAGCACAGACTAGTCTCAGGTTATAAATTCACCTGCCAACTGAGGCCCATATCAGCCTGGGAAGGTTTGGGTCTCTGCACTGTATTTACACCCCAGTCAAAAATTGAAGGCACTAACAACAGTGGAGAAAGAGGCAGGCTGAGGTTGAACGGGCTCCCGATGAACAGAGAGCCCTGGAAGTACACAAAACACATTAAACTTCAGCAAAATGAAAGGGTAAGACTGGAGTCCAAACTCTGCTAATCAGTCATCTTTCACCAGGTCAAGCATCTACCACTTGGCTGGCTTCCATCCCCACTGGCGCCCGCATGCAAACCACTACTCGCTGCTGTGCCTTGTAATTAAAGGTAAAAGTACACACAAGCACTGCCAAAGGAGAGCAGCCAACATGTGGGGAAGTATCATTTGGAAGTGCCCGATGGTGTGGCAAGGTGCATACAGCAGTGGGATTCTGCCACCACTTTGCTGTGTGACCTTCAATAAGGCCCTTTGAGGTGAGTAAGAACTGGTTCACCAGTTCCTATTTAAGCAGCCATGGGGAATGGGCATCTGCCGGGAGCTTGGGGAAGGGTTGTCCTTCCAAGACCCAAGCTTGACTTGGCTAGTATGGACTGGAGGAAAACATATCAGATATTCAATGTCACTTTTCTTCGTGGTGAGTAAAAATGACATGAGCTTTCAGCCAACCTGCGAGAAAACTTAAAACGGCTTGCAAAACACAACTGGTGTTCTCTATTCTCTCAGAAAAGAACTTCTTGAATTTTATAGAAGACTCTTCTGGTGGATTTAATATTCTGTTTCCTGGCATTCAAATTGAGACCAACTTTTTCTGAAATATGCTTAATTTCTAAAGTGAAATTCAACCGCAGTGGCAATGCATAAAACATTGATCCACTTGGCAAACTCGACCTCATCTTTTTAGTCCTAGTCAAATGTGACCTCTGCTCTGTTTCCTCCTCTAACTACCCTTGGTAGAATTAATCACTTTCTCTTCTTTGTTACCAATGCATTTGATACATCTCTCTATTATAATATGTTTCCTTGGGCAGAAAAAGTCCCATTCATCTTGGTGATCCCAGTGCCTGGCATCGTGCTGAGCACAGAGTAAGTTTTTAATAAATGTTTGCTGAATTGATGGCAAGCTGGGTTATATGCACTCAATCCTATGTTCAACAATAAGAATCGCAAACAGACCGCATTGTCGAATTTATCTTTGTTTGCCAAGACTTATGTGAGCTCTTAAGCATAAGCCTGTCTCCTAGGATCTGGACTCATCAATACAACTGACTAAAAGCCTCCTAACCTGGATGTCCCAGAGTGTCAAACTCAACATATCCCGACCAAACTGATTATCTGTTGTCCAAAGCCTCTTGCTCTGTGGTCCGTGCATGGCTTATGAATACCACCACACCCTACGCATTTACCCAGCCACTCAAATGAAACCCTGAGACCTACACTACAATCTTCTTTGGAAGCTCCACATCCAAGCATGCATTAGGCTGGGCTTACTTTACTTCTCTAGCACTTCTCATAGCCAACTTCCACAGCATCCTTCCAACACTGCAAAAGTCCATGCCCGTGTCAGCCCTTGCCTAGAGCACCATGGCAGCCATTTTTTTTTCTTTCCTTTTCTTTTTTTTTTTTTTTTTTTTTTTTTTGGCAGAGCTTGCTTTATTTCTAATACACAATTCTATAACATTTTTTGAAAGTTTATTTATTTATTTTGAGAGAGATAGAGTGTGAGCAGGGGAGGGTCAGAGGGAGAGAGAGAGAGAGAGAGAGAGAGTGAGAGAGGGAGAGAACCCCAAGCAGGCTCCACACTTAGTGCAGAGCTAAAGGCAGGGGTCCATCCTATGACCCTGAGATCATGAGCTGTGCCAAAATCACAACTTGGACACTTAACCAACTGAGCCACGCAGGCGCTCCTCAATTCTATAACATTTTTCAAATTTATATGTAACAAATAGCTTCCTAGATCAACAAATACAATGTTTAATACCTACAGAGTATTCCATCATACTAATGTTTTTAATTTACTAATAAATCTCTTATGGTTGGGTATTCAGGTGGCTTCTCATCTTTTTTGCTTGTGTAAGGCAATGTCATACTAGACTCTTGCTGTCAGGCTCACCAACCTCTTGAGTCCAATCTCCACCCTGTTCTGCTAGTGATCTTTCTTGTTTTTGGGGGGGGGCATTTAAAAAATACATTTTTATTTTGAGAGAGAGAGAGAGAGAGAGAGAGAGAGAGAGAACGTGTGAGCAGGGGAAGGGCAGAGAGAGAAGAGAGAGAGGCTCCACACTGTCACTGGACGGACGCAGGGCTCAATCCAACTAACGGTGAGATCATGACCTGAGTCAAAATCAAGAGCTGGACATTCAACAGACTGAGTCACCCAGGCACCCCCTCCATCCCAGTGATCTTTCTAAGACAGAGATTAGATCCAGTAACTCCCTATTCCATCAAGAAAAACAAAAATACAACTCACTAGCCCGATACAGGAGACCCTTAATCATGCGGCCCTTTACCACCTCTCTTTCCCCTCTGCCACCTTTTCACACGTGCTTTCACCCTACCTCACCGAAGTTCCTGGGCATTCCTGAACACATGCCTATGCCACTGCACATGCTATCTTCTCTGCCCAGAAAACCCTCCCCGCCCAACCCTACCATCAGTCCTCAGCAAAGCCCTACTCACCTGTTCACACAGCTTAAATACTAGCTTCATGCAGAGCCTTCCTGGCCCTGTTAGGCAGGATCAGTGTCTCTTTCCTCTGTGCATTTATCACCCTCCTGGGAAAGCCTCCATGAAAGCAAAGGCCCAGAGCACAAGACACACTCAAAAATAGTCAATGGATTCATTTTTCTTGACTCTAACTAAACCAGTGCTTCTTGATGCTTGAAGCACACTGGAATTATCTAGAAAACTTTGTATAATCCAGGCCTCATGCTAGATACATTAAAACAGTCCCAAGGGTGTTGCCTGGGCATGGGTAGCTTTCTAGCTCCTCAGGAAGTCTGAAGGGCAGCCAGAGCTGAGAATAAATGGCAGTGACTCCAGACCCTTAGAAAGCAGTGATGCGTGTTTTCTAGAACTCAGTAGAGTCGGTGGGTCACAGAATGGAATGTGGAGTCGAGCAAACCTGAGTTTAACACTTAGGTCATCAACTCCTTAGCGCGGCAAATTTCTCAACCTCTCAGCCTCAGTTTCCACAGCTGCCAAATGGGGATAATAACAATGCCTAACTCACAAGGGTCAAGGGCTGTTTTAAGGATTAATCATATAATGCATATAAAAACTTAGTCCTGACCCCAGCACATAGTGAGTATGCTATAGGCTGGTATTTGCTATTCCTTCACAGCCCCCCCCCCACTCAGGGCCCAAAACAAGCCAACACTCGCAACAGTCATTTGGAGGAAGTTCATGGACCAGATGACTGTTCTGCTGCTCAGTATCTCCATCAGCTCCCTGAAACTCCAACTGGCGATGCTGTCACTTGCTGTGGAGATCATTACCGGTAAAAAGGAAGCAGCGTAAAAGTGCCCCTTCCCAGCCTTGGCTGTTTTCAGAGATAATGTTAAGTCAATTCCGACTTCTTCCGCCTCTGCAGTTGTAAAGGAAACCACAGTCAGACCTTCTAAATTGGTTATAATTCTGAAAGGAGAGAAAGAAACGCTGAGTGGCAACACTGGAACTGAGCATGAGCCGACAGATCTGTCTACCCCTCTGTCAGGAAGTGCCAGAGGAATAAACCAGCCAACCTCTTTTGGTTGTAAGTCTTAGAGTACTAGAGGTCTGCATGAATGAGTACACTTACCCACACATGTAGAAAAACTCTGGAATTTTTTTTTAACCCTCTCCAAAGACTCCATGAAAACACACCTTGAAAAACTACTGATGGCACACTTGTGCCCAGGCTGTGTGTTAAGCAACACACAAAAATATGAGATGTGGGCTCCTGCTCTCCAGCCGAGGACAGGACTTGAAAAGCTATCCACCATCTTTAAAGTAGGTAATGAAGCCTTCATGTTAGGTTCCAGAAATTACTTCTAAACCTAGCTTGACATCAGGCATGCCTAGGAGACTTTTTGTTTAATATCTAGCCCGAACATTCTCCAGACCTATAAAGTCAGAATCTCCAGGGGGTATATGAGGTCTGGGTTCCAGTATTTTTCAACGTTCTTCAGGTTATCTGATGCAGACTATCCATAGACTGCCTATACTATTTCAGGAATTGGGGGCATAAGTTCCATCTGGGAGAAAAACAATGGATATGAGATACTGGGGTGTCAGGGAAAACTTCAAGGGGAAGGAAGGTACAAACTCATCTTTTTAAGGGGAGTAAGATTTTTCAGGTGGGGTGGACACATGTCAGTGAGAGCCAGGACATAAAGACAGGAAGGATGGTGAACAGGAAAAGTGCTAACATCTATATAATTTACTGGCTTATCTCATTTGATTCTCAAAAGGTCCCCATGAAGCAAGTGGCAGGCATTGTTGGTTGCCCACACAATATCCACCCATGCCTCTCCTTCTTACTTCCTAACAAATTCTGTCGAGGTACCCCCTCTGTGTGGCCATGTGCCTGGAGGAGGCCGGCCCCACGAAGCCTCCCCTGGTCGGCCCAGTCCTAGCACCGGCACTCCCGAGGGATGCTGGGAGCTGGGATCGTCTGGCAACAGTTCCCTCATTCGGAAAACATGTTGTCTCCTATTCTGGATATTTTCGTGTCTGGATGTGATATGAGAACTGTGACCATCTTTCTTCCTCATCATGAGGAAACCAGCTCGAGGACAAAGACCAACACTCTAGATGGCAAAGTACAAAATGTGAAAGAAACTGGCCCTTGACAATGTCATGGAAGCAGTGAATGAACAACCCAGAAGCACCCTACCCTTAGACATCACTGTATAAAGCAATAAATGCCCCATGCTTTAGAGGGGCAAGGCATGGCTTTCTGTGACTCATAGAGCCAAAGCATCCTAACTGATATAGGCAGGGGTTATGATTTCCATTGTAGGGATAATGTCTTGAGGTATGGAGCACTTAAAAAGCGTCCAAGGTCACAGAAGTGACACTGCTGAGGGGGACACAGGGAAGAGTAGACAGCTAAGCTCAGAACCACTTGCTGTAACACACATAATGTACAGATTTTCTCCCATGAACAGTGGGGAGCTCGTGAAGGTTTCTGAGTAAGGATTGGCATGATCAAAGTGGTGATGTCTGACAATAAATGAAGGTCTGAAGTTCTGTATCACTTTTTGAGAGAATGACTATGATAACGGCCTACCTCCTTCCCACCTCCTCCTACCTTCCTTCCAGGGGTTGATGGTCAGGCCCCAAGCACCTGTCCTAAGACTTCACAGAAAACTCAGCATACACAAGTTCATAAGCGAGCAACTGTGAGACCCAGATAAATGATTTTTATAGCTGCTCAAGAGAAGAGGGCGACAAGGAGTACTTCAAATCATTTACACTTGGCGTAGGGTCCAGCTGAGGCAAGACAGCTCCCCCAGACAGCCACGTCACACAGCCATTAATGCTGAGGAAATCTTCTCAGAGAAATAACTTTTTACAACCTTGCGTCTAGGAGGCTGGTCTGCTCTGAGCTACCGAATGCTGATGCTCTGTGATTTGGGATCAAGGTGGGGTGGCTGAGACCAAGAAGCCAGCAGTTTATTATTCCACGCCACCTTTGCAGAGCTAACCTGTGTGCTAAGATTCTGCTCTGACATCAACCCACTCCTCTCCAAAGGTCCAGAGCAGAGTCAGGAAATCTTCCATGCATATATATGCTGTCACTGCCTCCCCAGGGATGATTAAAGATTGGAGGTTCAGGCCAAAGACCACTTTGGATAATTGCATCCTATCTCCCTGCTACTCTTCTTGTGTGACTGTCCTTGTCTTGCCCAGGCTGACTGCTTTAATCAGTCAAGTGCCTCCCCCTGTTACCATCCCCCCGACAAGAGAGAGGTGCCCTATACAAATGCGCTGCCAATAACCTCACAATCTCAGTTTGTGTCCCCATGCCCAAGCCTTCCTTGTACTCCATGGCCTGTCTTCCTGCTTTCTTCCCTTCTTCCTCATCCTTCCATTTCAGGCCTTTTCTCACCGTTTGGACTTTAGAAGACCTTGTCCAATTTCAACCTTTAGTCTCTTCGTTCAACTTTGACTCAAATTCTTCTTTCATGTTGCTGCCTCTGACTGCTCTGGGTCCAACTTACCCTTGGGGGCCTTATCTATGATACATAACTCCCCACTGGTCTGAAACACTGACTTGGCTCCTTCTAATCCCAGTGCCCTGGAAACTCTGGGTTTACTGGACAAAGACAAAGAGCATCTTAAAGCTCCTGGTTGTCAGTGTCCTCCTCAACTCCATGTCTTTCCAGGTCTGCCTGCATGGTGAAGTGTCTTTCTGTGTAACTTCATAAGAAGAGCACTGGGCTCAAAGCCAGAAATCTGATTTCAAAAACCACAGTTCCGCCATTAAGTGTCCGTATTACCTTGAATAAATGGCTTCCCTAACTGGGACTCAGTTTCTTTATCAGTTTAATGAAAGGCTTGAACCAGACAACCTTTGAGTTACCAATCAGCCTCATCTCCAAACGGAGAACCAAATTCCTGAGAGAGAGAAGCCAAGAGTGCCCCAGTTAGGCTGAGTATCCATTCAATAAATGGGCAGACCCGACATGGGACTATCCCACAGAAGCCAGTTGTCTCAAAATTAGGACAATGATAATAATAATAAACAGTAGTACTGTTTGGTTTGTCACTGGATAAGCATTTGCAAACATTTCTCAATTAATACTTCTATCAGCCTATGAGGCAGGTACTAGTATTGTCCTGATTATATTAGCAAGGAAACAAAAGCTTGTAATATTTAATAATGTGCCCAAGCCACCAGCTGCTAAGAGGTAGAGCCAGGATCTGAAGAAAATGGCTTCTTACCCAAGTGGAAAGAGACCCTCCAGAACCCAGCCAGCCCCAGCCCTGTGGGGGGGGGGGCTTCCAAATGGGAATGCCAGAGCTTGGTCCTGTTGCTTGCTCTTTTTAGTTACTGAATGCTACGGCATTTTCCACAGGCTGGTTACTACCCCCATCCACCCCAGTCTATTGTTTGTCTTATGTTTAAGAAAACACAGCAACTCTACACTCCTCTGACTTCTCCCCTCAGCAGGGAACATTCTTCTGAACTTCTTAACACAGGACCAAGGCATTGTTGAACTAGAAGGAAACTCATCCCTCTGCATACCTACACTCCTTTTAGATAGCAGAGAGCCTCTGGAAGGTCATGGTGCCCATCCAAGCCAAGAAAGACCAAAATAATCACTGTCTTAAGACCTTATGTTTGAAAGGTGGACAATCTGAGTTTGAAACCTGGCGTGACCACTGCCCAGCTAGAACTTAGTGGCTTTGTCTCAACGTGCTCATTCTCTCTCCCTCTGGACCTCTCTCCTCTGCCCCTCCCCTATCACTTCCTCCCTCTCTGTCTCTGTCCCTCTACTTCCCTCATGCAGTAGTCATTCTCAGCCTCCCCTGTACCCTCCTCACAACACAGAGATAACAACAGTAGTACCTTACATATTCTTGCATGTGAAAAAAATGTCACTTAAAACCATCAGCATGTCACATGCTCAATCAATATTAGCTTTTTTTTTTTTTTTGTCTTTCTAATGCCCAAGCCAGAGCAAGGCATGGTCCTGAGTTCCTGACATCTAGCAGCAGGCTGAGTGTCCATGGGGGTGTCTCCTGGCATCTAGCACACTGTTGTAACTGCAGTCGCTGAGGTGGTGGCCACCAGCTCCTCTCCCAGCTCAGTCCCAAAGGAAAGTCCCATTTAAATACAACATCTGCCCGTGTGGGATCCAGGCCGGAAGTGCCTGCATGTTTCCTGGGCCTGGCGCCACACAGAAGGAGATCCGAAATGGTCGAGAAGGATAATCTGTACACCACCAAGAGGGAGCAATGCACCTGAATGTGCATCTACACAGACGGAGGTGGTCATGGGGGAATGATGCTGGGGCTCTGAAGCCAGACAGACCTGGATACGAACCCCTGCTCCACCAGCTCCATCTGCCTAATGGGGCTTGGGTGATAACTGGTAGAAGCTTGGTTTACACACACTGCCCAGGGCTGGCAAACATCACTTTTAATTTAGACTTCATTAAGTGAGATAGAAGCAATCAATGCATCAGTCAGAAGACACACAAGGCAGGTGGCTGGGGAGAGAAAAATGGAAGGGATGCCAAGGGGGCAATTCTTCGTTTTAGAAGTTGAAAGGACATTGCCTAATGCTAGTTTGAGGGAAATAGATGCCTTTTTGCAGGACAGCAAAGTCAGCTGCGTGGACATGGAGTGCCTGGGAAGCTGGAAGCATCGCTGAGCAGAGGGGGAAAAGCCAAAGAGAAGTTCATTTAACCAAGAGAAGGACAGCATCTACTCTGTGCACTGTGCATGCATATGCTATTTAATGCTTAAAATTGTCTTCTTAATCCAATCGGAAGCCCCATCTACAGATGAGAAAACGAAGGCTCAGAGAAGTGAAATGACACATTAAGGGCACACAGCCAGTAGGGCACAGGCTGTGCCATGAAGCTCTTCCCTCCGTAGTCACACACCTTGCTGGGCACTAGGAGGGAATCAGGAACAGGTGGCAAGTTTCTAAACTGGACGCACCTTCCCTCTGGAAGCCAGGTGAAACTCTTGTGTATTTCTCGTAGCTCCTTCCTCTCTGGTTCATTTCTTTCCTCCATGTGGTCATCATAAGACAGCCTGAGCCATTTCTCAGAGTTAGACTCATGCTGTGAAATGGCAGGGCTGACTGTCTGCATCTGCTCCCGGGGGGCCCTCCACATGGACCTGCCAGCACCAAGCTAGGCCTCCATTTGTCACTGAGGTCAGCATCTCGCTCTGCGCTGCCGGCTCAGACCCCCCGTGTGCAAGGGACAGACACTTACTTGCCGCAAACCTGCCCCTGAGCCATTTGGCAGACCTGAGGATCCCAGGACGCTGGCCCCTCATTACCCGGACACGCTCACCAGCAGAGTGTGTGCTGAGTGCTAACGTCTATCATTCTGACCTTGAGCCCGTGATGGGGGGGATGGGCTGGGGGCGAGCCATGCGTGCCAACAATCCCTCTGCTTGGTTGAGCCCACCAAGGAAGAAAAAAAATAGAGTCATTTCTTTCACTGGTGGTGGTGGTTGTTTTTGTAACAGATATCTCTACCTCAGGGGCAGTGAGATCCATTTGCTATATAACTGTGCATCGGAACATTAGAAAGAACACATCACCCTGCCATCTCAAGCTCTTTGTTAAAATTGCTCTTGCCTGTGACGCTCAAAAACAAAAACCCAGAGGTCTAGGGAGGGCAGGGCAAGGACGGAGGGCTGGTGTACAACGCTTAACACGGGCACCTTATCAATGCATAGGCTATCAGCCTTCCCCTACACCGCTCTCACACTGCCAGTCCCCACTCAAAAGCCTGCTGTGGCTCCCCATGCCCCTGCCCTGAGTCCTACTTCCATCCCTGAGATTCGGGGGAAGAGGTTCTACAATATTTAATCTCACTCTGCCACTCTCCTGAACTGCAACTGCTAAACCCAGTATGTCTGGTAAAACCTCCACACACCCTGCCTCCCCTATCAGATTGTCTTTGTTCTTCCTTTCTTCTCCAAATCGCAAGCTTTCTTCCACAGCCCAATCTTCGCCTCTCCTCTTCACTGATTCTGATTATGCCACAGGGTGACATCTTCCTCCAAGCTTGGTGCTTTATTAAATCCTTCACACCGGGATACATTGTTTTTTAACTGCCTTTAATGTGCCAAATTCCCACGATCTCAGACAGCATAACAGAACCAGCATCTCATATGACCACCCAGAAACATAGGCTTTCCTTTACTCCTTAGTTCATTCCAAACCAGAGTACGCACAGAAAGAGAAGGGTTTTGGTTTCCGGGCTTTTTTTTTTCCCCCTTAACCCTGAAGTTTCCATAATGCTCTTTGTCGAGATCTTCTGTACACACAGATGCACAAGTACACACACACACACATACAAACACATAAAACCCAAATCCAATAAAAATCAAATTAAAAAAAAAATAGGTTAGGCAAACACAAGCCACTAAAAAGTGCAGGAAGTGGCCAATTTTTATTATTCCTTTTAAATGCCTGAACAATCTTACTGCAAATCATATCTTTATTTAAAAAAATGTGATCTACTCAATGCAAACCCCAAAGGGCACTTTGGAGAGAAGCCAGGCTATAGGTTTATATTCTTCCCATTTTCAAATAAAATGCAAAAGAAAAAACTAGTAATCATTCTAATGAGCCTTTAAATAAATTATTGGCTAGAGCACACTGCAGTAATTTATACAGGGAACCAAATACATATATTTGCTGAGAAAGGGACTTTGTGACTAAAGAGTGAATTTCCAAGAATTACTTTAGATTCTTTTTCCTTTAAGTGATTAGTTTGAGTTGAATCACACTTCATATCCGTTCCATCACTGGTCACACTTGCAAAGGCAGGTAGAAATCTGTAAAGCAGGGTCTCTCCCCTCACTGGTCTACCCCCTTCTGATTTCTTAGTTCTCCTTTATTTGGATTCCGTGGCCCCCAACAAAGTTTGACGCTTTCATTCTTGGAAGGTTACTTTCTGGATCACTTTTTGTATATACTAAGAGGAAAAAGGTTTGGACATGGAATCAGTAAATGAAGAAGGTTTGGTCCAAGATCTGTTTTTCCTTTTTTCACTCCTTCCTTTCACACATTTCCCCATAAACACTGCTCTAGCCTCTTGATAACTGTTAACTGATGAGGCAAGAAAAACGAGGTGGTTGTGAATTAACAAGAGTGGGACCATTTCTCTCCATCAGCAGAATAATCCATCTCCCACAGGCTGTCAGCAAGTTTGGTTTTAAGAGACAAGGAAGAAGATTGGCAGGGGAAAGAAGGTGGCAGTGTGCCTCCTGGACAGGGCAGGATGTGAGGCCCTCGAAAACCCAGGGTTCTGGGAGGTGCAGCCTCCCCTCCCCTCAAGGAAACTGAGAGGCAGGCAGCCCAGCAGGGGAGGCTTGGCAGCCCCAATGGTCAGCACAGAGGCACAGCCAAGGAGCCAGTGCACAGGGAGCCCAGATTCCAGTCTGTGATCATAATGCCAGCTCCGCCTCAATAGATACAACCCTCCCTTCGCTTTCTGAAGCTTATTTCCTCCAGTACAGTATTATGTTTCTCATTTTATCCTAATTTTGCTCCCAAAGGAAGGGATAGGTAAATGATCCTTTATGCCCATTTTACAGATGGGATAACAGAGGCTTAGAGAATTTAAATGGTTTTTCCCTATTCCCATAGCTAGTTAAGAGAAAGGGCTAGACCAGAAATCCTAGTTCCTTCCCCAGGGAAGCATCTCGTCCCCAGGGGAGCCAGCCTCTTGTTTCTTGGATACCCGTTTAGCCTGGAGCACAGTACTCAACCATTCTGTCTTCCAACATGCAAATGGCAGTTTGGATTTCAAGCCCTGGGTTTCTCATCCAGCTTCATCTGAAACAGGATCCCAGTGGTAATGTCCTCTGGACTTTGGGCCAAAGAACTGAGAAGCTATGGATGTTTATATGACCCTGCAGCTAACACACACATCAGTGAGACAGGTGGGGAGTACATATCCCCAGCTGTTCCCTGCTTGCATTCACTTGCAGCAGGGGTTTTCTATCACATCTGAGTGCCCCAGCTGTCAACAGCCTGTGCGTCTGTAGACAACACTGGATTAGCAGTCAGTAGACCCTGTCCCAGCCCTGGCTCTGCTGCAAATGATGTCATGACCTGGGGCAAGTCCCCAAGTGGTCCCTTCTGCTAAATGAGAGCTGGCAAAGATGATCTCTGGGGGCCCTTTTAGCTCCAATGTGCAGCGAGTCTAAAATTAAATATGAGTAAAAGTGAGTTAGGTGAGCACATTAGACCACGGCAAGTGACCAGGAGCAACTAGACCTCAGCAGGTCACTGGCCTCTCGGTGCCAAACTTTCATCATTTGTGAATGGAATAATGACAGTACCAACATCACAGGGTTGTTGATGAAGTATAAAATGAGTTAGTTCACATAAAACGTTTAGAATAATTTGGGGCACAGAGTTAACTCTCAAAAAATGCTAGCTGCTTATCACTGTTATTATATTATCATCACCGCTGTCATTAATACCACAGACACTTGTTACCTTTGGAAACAGAAAGGACCATCAGGAGGGACCTGTCTCACTTGCTCTTTAACACATGGCTTATTATACACATTCTGTGAAGGGATAAAGCAGGGCCCACGGCGACGAGATGCCTGGTTGAGGGTGCACCAAGCAGGTGGCCACGAAGGAGGAAGTGGGATGCAGCAGAGCCTGTCCACTGGCTGCTATCATGAGAGTATCCTCACGCATGGGTGCTCCAGAGAGAGAATCTCTAGTTCCCTCCCTTGCAAGAGGAGAGCTGCACACGCCTACACGGGACAGGGACATTCACGTGACGCTGCATCAGCCCATGCTCATGGAAGCCCTCTGTTGTGCCACTGAGGATGCTGCTACTCTGGGTCACAGCAGCAGAGCCACTGAGTTATAGGAAAGCATCCACTTTCTGACCAAGGAACTGTAACTGCAGAAAAGAACTTTCTAGCCTGGATGGAAGGGCTTAGCTGGCCAACATGCATCCCTAAAACCAAGAGCTATGGGGATCGCACCTTCCAAGGTCTACTCAACTGGCTGTGCATTAAGCCCAAGGTCCACAGATCATCACATACCACCATGCAGCCCTCTGAGAGGCACCGTCCAAATGGTGACCATCCAGACAACCCAAGCTGGAAGGAACCTCAGAAAGTATAGGAGCTGATCTTGCCATTATACAGATAGGGAAATGGAGGTTCTGAGTAGGGACTGGCTTACTGAAGAACACAGGTACCCAGGGGCAGAAAGGAAACAGAGGTCGTCTTCTATTCCTACTCTAAAGGTCTTGCCCTTCAAAGACACAAAATACTACATGATTCCTTGAGTCAAAGGGAAGTCTCTGTGAGCCACACTCAGCTGATCTCTCCCACAGGTCATCAAGGCATCACTGGAGGCCCTCAGTAAGAACACCTACTAAGTGCTATCCTTACCCTGTGGCCCCAAAGGCCGCTTTGCAAATACCAGCTTTTCATCTGGAGAATCACTTAGAACTCAGAATATGGCACACGACACCACCTGGATGCAAGGAATTGAAATGGATTTTGGACCATTTCCCAGGCCCCAAACTCCCAACTCCACATCCTAGCCTATCTAAAACACTTCAAAATGCAAAAGTCTCACAGGAAAATATGCAGAAAGAATCAGGAGACAATGGGAAGGATGTCATAGCTGCACTGGGCCCTCATCCTCGCAAGCAAGCAGTGATCTGGAGCTCCTGAGTGCAAGGCCCTTTGTGGAGTGGCTGCTGATGTCCCCACCTGGCCCCTGCTACTCACTGGCACCCCCTCCCTGGCCCTGGTATGCATTTGAGTTTGAGACTCCAACTCTATACACACAGCCATTTTTTCTGTGCATGCTGTCTGCCCAAACTGCACACTATTTTTTTTATTTATTTTGAGAGAGACAGAGACAGTGTGAGCAGAGGAGGGATAGAGAGAAAGAGAGAATCTCAGGCAGGTTCTGCACTGCCAGCACAGAGCCCAACGCGAGGCTCAAACTCACAAAACCATGAGATCGTGACCTGAGCCAAAACAAAGAGTTGGAAGCTTAACTGATTGAGCCACCAAGTGCCCCAGACTGCACACCTCTTTTTCGTTAATTTTTTATTAAGGTTATTTAATTTTGAGAGAGAGGATGAGAGGGGCAGGGAGGAGCAGAGAGTGAGACACAGAATCTGAAGCAGGCTTCAGGCTCTGAGCTGTCAGCACAGAGCCCGATGTGGGGCTTGAACTCAGGAACCACGAGATCATGAGCTGAGCCAAAGTCGGACGCTTACCCAACTGAGCCACCAAGGCGCCCCTGGACTGCACACTTCTAAAAGCAGGAAATTCCCCTCCAAAACACTTTGCTCAGAGCTAGACATTTAGCAGATTGCTGAACAGCCTGAAATTATCTTTCTACATTCTCCTTTTTATGATTCTGACTGCTTTGCTTTAGTGTAAGAGATTTTAATATCTGTGAATGGAAAGTGTTCTGCCCCAAAGCCAACTCTCCCTGATCCTCCAACAATCTCAGGAGACATGGTCAGGGAAAGCAGGAGGCCAATAGTTTAAAATTCTGTGTTTTGCTTTCCTTAGAGGTTTTCCCACGTGTCAGAGAGCTCAGGGTTATGCTGCTGTATTAAGAGAATGATATGGGAATAACCAACATCCAACCACGTTCACAATGCCTCTTTAGTAGCCTGACAGAAACGGCTTGCTTGTCAGAGAAATCTGACTGGTAATTCCCACTATATTTCTGCAGGGTAGCCTGGAAGCAATTATCCTTCTCCATGGTAAATCAATTAAGAAAGAACGGTCTAACACTCCCCTCTTCTTCTAAGAAACTGCTAATTCTCTCACAATAATGGACAGAAAACCCCCAGAAGCAGAGTGAGTCCTATGAGGGTGCTGACTGTACTCTCCTGGTCTTCATATCTGTGCAAGGGCAGTCAACTTCCAGGTCAGAGTAGACAGTGTGGCCCATGTGGTCAGAGGTGAACGGGGATCCACATTTTTTTTACAAAAAACAAGGGGCTCACCTGCCTGAGCTTCAGTTTTCTTACTTGCCAAATTGGAATACAAGTGCCAGGGTCTAGGGATTAAGAGCAAAACTTAGGATAGGGTGTAGAAGTGAACTCAGCCCAGGGCTTGGAACTTACAAGGAGCTCGTAAGAAGTAATTATCCTGTTCTGATAGCAGACCTTACAGCCTCCCCACACCCCACACATCTACAGAGGCATACCCACCTCTACCCTGCAGTGATTTAGTCACATTCCCTGGCAGTCAGACCTTCCTATGCTCTCTGCCATTTCCAAAACACTGTTTCCAAATCTGCAGGTGGCAGTCACTTTTGAGCCAGAGCAATTAGACCATAGCAGGCCTACATTTCCCTATCCACTTAAAGGTTTGTTCTCTAATAGGCACCCGTAGGAGCCAAACCCCTCTCTTGTGGAGGCACAAAGCCTTCAGCATGTTTGTGTTGTACAAAACACATGTCTGTTAAATGCAAGCTTGACCTTGGCACATGCCATTCTGCATGGACCAGAGGACAAGAATGAGCTGACAGTAATGAGTTCTAGAAACCCAGGGACACTTGTCTCCTGCGAGTAGCAGAAGCTATGAGAGGGAACTCAGATGCCACCAGAGCCCCTCCTCTGGGAGGCAAACCTCACATGTGCCTGTTTCTAGAACTAACACACTGCCAGGCTCAGACATCATGCAGGCAATGAGCTATTTGGCCAATGGCTGGAGAAAGGCAAACAGGGAGGAATATGGAATTCACATCAAAAACAGTCAGGACAGGTCAAGGTCATTAAAATAATGCTGATGCCACCATGTCATATGACAGCCTGGAACAACGTCAACTGGAGTAGCTCCCAGCGTTTCATACCAATACTCCCATGTAGGAAAGACTAGTAAATATGGCTAGTGTAAATCTCAACTTCCTTAGGGAGTCCACCATTGCTAGATGTATCCTGATGAATCTGTCATTCCTTGTCCTTATCAATGGGAAAGTCGTTGCAGACCCACCAATTACAAGTAACACAGCCTTGGCGTAATTGACATAGAGCTATTTCCTTATCTCACCTGCCTCCTAAAGTGGCTGGGAGGACTGGAGGTTATACAGATGAAGTTATTAAAATGCAACTTAGCTCAGTAGGTATTCAATTAAGGCTAAGATGATTACTGGTAGAAGGAGACTGTACACATATTAACACTTCTACTTTCAATCTAACGGCTTATTGGCTATCTGCAGTTGGAGATTTTATGTCATCACCAAAAGCGTTAGAAAATCAACAGCTATATAAATACAAGCACAATTTACTGTTTTGCCAGGGGCCACAGATCTCTGATGTTCTCACAGCCTCCAAGGAAAGCAAGCCATCTGTTAAATAAATAACTCACTAAGTAAAGAGCAAGTGTTTCCACAAGATTAACCGAAAATCTGCTGGATTTTTCATTGGCTGTCAGTGAACATGGGCAGCTAGATAATTCAGGCACTGGAGAATCAGAAGATCTTGCATAATGTGAGCTGAGATGAGAATCCAGAGACCACAAGTTTAAACTTTAAGACATATTTAAGAAGGAAGCAAAACCAAAAATTGAATTACAAGGTCATAATGATTCAGAGCACTAGAGCAATAAAGAAACAAATCAGAGAATTTTCATCTAACTGAGTATTTATGTCTAATTGTCATTTTGCCTAAGTGGCTGCTTAACAGTAGTTCTGGTAAACTGAATATTCTGGTTAAAAGAAAGCCACCATGTAAGTATTTGAATTGTCGGCATCTAGAGGCTCAGAAGACAATCAAAAACACAATAAAATGAAGCAAAATCTAATTTCATCTTCCCTTGGATGATTCAGAAAGCACTTCAGGATCACATAGTCTCCTTATGAATTAATTCCTACTGCCATTTAAAAAAAAAAAGTAAATAAATCCATGGCAATAGCCGGTCATTTGTTTTTCCCCAATCTGTGTGAAGAAAATATCTATGCTTTTAACTTTCTGGGCAACAGTACCTCTTAAGTGGGAATTAATTGTGTTTTAATGGCGTTTCTCAGAGAAGACATACAAAATAGGTCCAACTTTTGTTAAGTGGGAATGAATTTCCATGAGAAACTGCTCCAGAGAGCCTATGGGGTAGACGGCACCTCTAGGATGAAGAAGTGGAGACAGCATCTCTACTCCAGTAGTCTCTCAATCCTAGCTCTCTGTTCTTTCTGACCCCAGCATTTGCTTTCACCAACTTTGTTCCCTGCAGGTCTAAGCACATCTAGGCTGTAGCAGGGAGAGATAAAGAAGTCAGAGGTCAAGAAAAACAGCAAAAGACCAAAGAAGACATTAATAGAAACCCAACAGGAAACAGACTTGACAGATGACCACCAAAATGGATGCAAACAGGTGTGACCCTCCACATCCCACTTGGGAGAATCCTCATGAGAGGGCTGACCTATCATCTACGTGAAAATATGATTAATTCTGTTGTGGTCATAGGTCAGAGATCAGTGCTGAAGGGCATCTGCTACATGACAAATGACAAACCAGTTCCTGTTTCTCCCAGAGCGCACACACCCTGAGATGTGATTCCATCTGACCCCATGTCACTTGTGGGAAGCTTTATACTGCAAGTCATGAGACCAACTGGCAACGGAGCCACCAACCAGCTGAGTGACCTGGGTGGACATTTATCGTCTGTGGGCTCCAGCTTCCTTCTTAATGAAGGGAGAAGGGCAGAGACAGAATTGAGACACATCACTTCTGAATTGATTGGGTCCAGTTTTATCATGTGTCCATCATGGACAGGGCACCAGCTTTAATCAAAGTCACGAAGCAACTGCCCCAAGCTTCCAAGACAAGACTAGACTGTAAATTTTAAAATACTAGGCTGTGACTGCATAGAAAGAAAAGGTGCAAAGTGTGGTCTGGAGAAAAGAAATCCGGACTGAGAATCATGAGTCCTGGCCTCTAACTTGGCTCCTTTTTTCACCCAGTTATGTGGGCTTTTTGGCTTCTGTCTTCCTGTAAACGTCATCTGTAAAATGATTACAGATAAGCGATTCTTAACTGAGACTCCACGGACATCTTTGGTCCAGGGGTGAGATTCCAGCTGTTCATAAACTGCTAAAACTGTTTTCCAGTTTTATGTCAGGGGCAGGTTTTAAGAGAAGAGATCTAGAGTTTTGATCACTTTCACAGAAGCACTGAAGTTCAACAACTATTAATAACTCTTTGTATAAATAAAATCTATGATCCCTTCAGCTCTAACGTTCAAGAAGTCACATGACAATACTGAAAACTGTGTGAAAGACAGACTTTGGGGAAAAGGAAAGACAAACGGCTCCACTAAAGCCAGCAACGGGTATCTAAACAGCCCTCCTGATGATCATCTGAGTCCTGGCACTTGACTGGTGGGCACAGTCTCAGGTCTGGGGCTCCCTAGCTAGATCGTTGGGTATCCATCACCAACACTGAACCAGGTGTCACCCATTCTGCTTCCTCCCTTTGCTGGGGCTGTGGAGGCAAAAGTGAGGAGAAGAGGGGGCTATGAGTTCTCGTGCTAAGGGTTTGAGTCAAAGCTGTTCTGCTTTGAGTAGCATAAACAATCATCACCCCCCGCTTGGTCTCCACCAGGTTGGAATCAGAGATCAGGGACATCTGCACAATGGGTTCAAGCTCACCCCTGCACTTATTCTCACTAAAGAAAAGGCTAGAAAACCACTGGGGGAATGCAAATCAGATCACAAGAGATCTTGGCAGTGCCATTTTTGTTGGGAAAATGAATAAAGTTTTACACCATTAGATGGCCAATGGGACTAAGACAAGCTCTGTTCTCTAGCTTGGAGACCCCTCTTCCAGGTTCCTCTTGCCCTGTTTGCTGCGCAGGCAAAAACCCCCACAGATAGAGAAGCTGACAACTATAAATTACCCTTCCTGCTTGCATTCGGCACTCAGATCTTTGGAGAAACGGTCCACTGGTATTAAAAAATCTCTGATCTACCAAGATCTCTGAGCACCTCTTGGTTTTTCCGCCAGCGTTCCAGCCTGGTTCTGTAACATATTTGGTTCCCTGACCAGGAAACCCAACTGTGCTGACCCATTGTTGCCACCGGTTTGGGAGAACAGCGAGGCGGTGACGGCACAAGGAATCGCAAGGGAGAAGACACGCCCTGCTTGACTTTCGGCAGTGTCCCGCTCAGTTGCCTCAGGCTGGCTCTGCTCTGCCATTCCGACTCAAGGAGACTTGGCAGGTGAGGATCTGGACCCGACATCAGAACTGGTAAGACTGGGGCTCAATCTAGTGAGGCCCACTCACAAGAGTGGAAGGGGGACCTGATCAGTCCCCAGACACTTCAGTAGTCTCACAGGTAGAAATTCCGTGGGAGGGAATGTAATAACCTCTGGTGTGTATGTGAGTGTGAATGTGCAACTCGGTCTAGCTTGCCTGCCAAGTTCGATTCTGTGGCTCCGTGGGTGGGCACCCTTAAGGTCCCCAAAGCCCACAGAGTCTGAATGGGTCCGTCTGCGATTCTGTGGTGAATGGCACAAAGTCTATGGTGGCATCAGAATAGTTTCTAATCATAAGTCACAAAGCTGAGACCGTTACGGCTAAGCGTCACCTAGGTTCCTTCGGGACACAGCCAGACAGGCATCTGACTGATCTCCTCATTAAAGGAAGCACCCCTATCCCTCTGTCTTTGTGACTCTGTCTCACAGGAACATTATGGGGTCAGGACAGAGCAAAGAAGGAGTTTTTGGAAGACTATGAAATTAAGATAACCCCTGGCATGTTAAGGACCCTATGTGAGTTAGAATGGCCCACTTTTGGTGTAGGAGGGCCCTGTGAAGGAACCTTGGATGTCCCAACGGTCTGCTGCATCTAGCATGTTGTCTCCAGGGACCCAGGTCACCCTGATCAATTTCCATATATCGACTGGTTGAAATTGCCCAAAATCCTCTGCCTTGGGTGCGATTCATCCATAGCAAGCGGAGTCAGGCAAAGGTTTTAGCCACTTTATCCGGAGACTCACCCAGAGAGCCAAAGAAGCAACCCACTGCTCCCCTAGTGTTTGCAGGAGACACGAAGGAAGATCTCATCCTTCTGCTACCTTATGACTCACAGGGCTCCCTCCCCCGTCTGTCTCTCCTCCACCACCAGTACCACCCATTTCTCCTCCCCTCAGGGACCCGGAGAACCCTCCTCCACAGGGACCAGTGACCAGATTGCATCCTCAGCCAGGTGCAGGCGCTCTCCAGATGTAGGTCCATATCCACGGGTACCAAGAGTCTGTACTCCTGGGGATCAGAGCAGGGGCTGAGAAGCCCATAAATATGCCCAGCAGCAAGGGGATTCCCCCGGGGATTATTATAAGAGAATATGCGAGGCTTACACCCTGTTTGCTCCAGAGGCACAAAAAGGCCAAAACAAAAGGACGGGGAAGGTCTAGCCACCAAAAGCGGGGAGGCCCAGAACCTCCTTAGCAAGGGGTCAATGAGCCTACTGCAAGGGGAAAGGACATTAAAAGAATAAGTGTCCCAACCAGGGAAAGTCCCAGAAACCCAGCCGGTATCAGGAGGAACCTCAAGGGGACCTTATTGGTCTGGCCGAAATAGAATCAGACTAAAAGGGACACTGACTCCCTCTCCCTGTTCCTCTGCCTAATAGATGTGAGGGATTCTCCCTCATTTCCCAGGTTAACAGCTATAATTGGAGCCAACTGTGGTTAGTCTACCTGGGGATGGAGACTTGAAGGAATATTCCCAAGCAGTTGCTGCTTCTGCCTTCCCCTCCCCCTCATGTTTCTGCACCAACTTGGGTGTGGTCCTAGACCACCCTCAGTGCCTCTGGCACCATTGGTTCCTCCTCCCACCCTCTAGGTCAAGGAGCAAAGTGCACCCTCTAGGACCACCCATTTCAGATACCTCCACTGGCGCCCCAGGTGAAAATTGACAATGGGGAAAAATTGATGGACTTTTAAGTGGATGCAGGTGAAACATATTCAGTGTTGAAACTAATTTAAGTTTGTTGGCCCTGTCTTTAAAGTTATCAGCAAAGGTCAAATAAGCTCATGTTATCTCTGTTGCAATTTATTAATGATAGTTAATTTTGTCTGTCTCAAAGTTTTCATGGGTAATTGTTGAGATAACTTTCAAGGTCCTTAGTAACCTGAAACTTTCCAAATAGGATGGAAATGCTAAAGCTTTGATTACTGAACATAGGTTTGTTTTTTTAACTTCATATTGCTGAGAAATTAAGGCTATTTGGACCTATTGGAAAACATGCTTTGTACTTAATTGGTTCATGAATTTACCATCTAAAAAAATTCTCATTGTAAACACCTCTCAGTTGGTTACTAAGTCCTCAATTGGAGACTAAAGTTTCCTAAGAGTTAAAATTCTGCTAAGTGTACTTAAGACTGATGGAAATAAGGAAAGCAACCCTGTATGTAGGAAAGTAGGAGGTATGTAAGAAAGATATAAGGAATGGAAATACATTTTTGTTGAGGGTAGAGGAAAGTAATTTTGTCCTAAATGAGACTGGTTATTTGGAGAGAAATAGCTGTAGGACAAAGTCTGAAGGCAAAGGAAAGTTGTAGAAGGTTGAGATAAATGGAATTTTAAAAGTACACTGGTATAAGGTTAAAATTCTGCTTTTCTCTTTCCTCAAATGGCAAAGTTTTCTTGGACTGTTGATCTGCTCTTGGTAAGACAATGCAAACAAAGGTTTATTTTCCAGGAAAACCAAAGTTTTATGTGTCATCTTTATCAGGTCTTTGATTACTTAGTTAAAACTTTTCAATGTTAAAGGAGCTAGGTTTCGGTAACAACTATATAATGCCACACACTCACCTTTAGAATCTTTTACTGCCACCTTGGTTAAATAAAGTTTTAAGGTTTGTAATGATCTGTAATCCTATTTAGAATGGACTTATAACTTCCTAAGGTTTTAACAAACTTCCCGGGATTTAAATGGCAAATGAAGTCTTTTGACCAATTACGCCCTTTTATTTGGGATACTAAGTTACTTGGAAAGGCACTGTCGTACGATGGTAAACCTTAGGTTGTACTGCACAGGTAATGCTGTAACTGCCCAAATATATATGCAATTCCTAAAGTTTTAATGTTTTGGTATAAGGTCATCACTTAATATTCTGATTACTTGAAGTGTTATGTGTCACAGAAATAACCGAATTTCTTTGTCAATTGCATCATAATGAACTCTCATCAGATCTTTAACAATGTCTATTTCTGAGATTTTGTCATTTATAATTGTTCTTATTCTCCCACAAAACGTGTTTCTTCTTCAAGGAGATTTATAAAAAGGACTTTAGGGACAAATACAGGTATTTGACGTCTTTAAGATTAATACTAAAATGGGTAAGAATTTCCAGAACTAAAAAGCTGCATTCAAATTGAACAAGAATTAGGAACATGGGATTAAATGAACTAAGGAAGATTACAGTTTTGTGATTCTTGTTGAAAATATTGCTTGTCCTCTGATGTTTTCTCTTCCAGATTAAGGAAACTTTCTCTTAAGATATCTATGACATACAGAAATGTCATAAAATATTCATTTGTAAACTGAAGCATTTATCTTTTCTCTCTACATAACTCCCCTGAAATTCAAAAACTCTCAGTGAGTATTCTTTCTTTCATGGCAATTACAGTTGTTTGCATAAGTTCAATAAGAATCTGTTCATCTTGTAACAGATCACCATTGGAAATACTGGTTATTTTATCAAGGCTTTGACTGGAATGTCATATTTGAGAGTGACATTCATAGACTCAGATATGACCAGACAGCTTTAAGGAACTAAGGTTGGCTTTATGAAACATGGGGCCATAGAGCCCCTTGGAAATGTTGGCCTGATACCTTGCTTACAGAGTTCCCAGCAGCCTCACCAGGTGATGAAAGAAGGTCACTTCCTGGCAGGTGCAGGAACCTCAGGATATCTTGGGGACCTCATAAAGAGGAATTTTCCCAATTGTACAGGTATCGCAGGCCTGTCTGATGGCAAGTATTTGGCTTGGCTTCTGGCCTGGAGAGGCTACTAAAAGTTCAACCAAGAGATTCCTGATAAAAGGTTCCAGCAAAGCAAACTTTAAAAGATCCTCACGATCAATCGCTATTGGTGAGCTTGCATAAATAATTAGGCCAGGATTGTTAAGACTGGACTTGTTCTACAAATGCATTGGTCTCAATTTGGCTATCTCTAGAAAGGCTGGGGCGGGGGGGGGGGGGCTGGTTTAGAGAGAAAATAAAAAGACTATGTTTCAACAATGCACCGTTAAGGATGTTAAATTCTAGTTCTGACTGTCTTTAAATGTTTGTTGTTTGCCTAAACTAGACAACTTGAGGTAAACTTCAGAAAAATTGTCACAGTATTTCGTGTATAGACAATCTTCTGTGCTTGTTATTCTGTGGGGATAGTACTAAGACCCTATGGGCATATGATTATTTAAACAGCTAGAAAACAGGATGGATCTCTACATATGCAAACCATATCTTCCCTAAACCTGATCTGACAGTTACCAGAAACCAGCCCCTTTTGAAGACTTGGAGGTGGACTTTACAGACACACAACCAAATAGAGGACTCAGTTTCGGGTATCACCCCATGGTGATCACTCCAGAGCTAAGAAGGCCAACTCACAGGAACCCTCAAACTGGCGAAGTGATCCAGATCCAGTCAACCCGCCTAAACTGACCCTCAAAAAGACACTGGCCCCTGAGATCTCCAGCCCTGCTCCAGCCACACCCCGGAAGCTGGCTGGCCTGCGCATGGCAAAAGCCTGAGGAATCAACGTGTGGACTGAGCCCAGGGGTTTGGATGCAACTCGGCCAGCCCTTGCCCCTTACTGGTGTCATAGCCCTAATCTTGCTTCTTGCTGTTGGGCTAATAGGGACTGCAGCAACAAGGTGGATGTGGAACGGATGGCAGACTCCCTGGTAACCTAACAAAGCCAAACAAACTCCCTGGTAGCAGTGTCCCTCCAAAACAGGCGAGCCCTCCACCTCCTCACTTCAGAAAAAGGAGGGACTTGTGTCTTCCTGGGGCGGGGCGGAATGTTGCTATTTTGTAAACCAATCAGGAATCGTCAGGACTAAGGCTAAGGAACTCGAGGAAAGAATTCAATGTAGACAACAGGAAAATATCAGTCAATGGAGAGGATGGGATCTCACAGACTGGGCATCCTGGCTCCCTGCCCTGGAAGGGCCCCTCCTTTCCTTAATTTTACTTGTGACCATCGGCCCCCATATACTAAATACCCTGGTACGTTTTACTGAAAACACTGTTGCTCGCCAAACTGCAGCAGTATCTTAGCCCTCCAAGGGTACCAACCCCTAGAGCTAAAAAGTGATGCCTAATAAAAGATTTTTAAAAAGGCATCAAAGGGGGGAGTGTTGGGAAAATTAATAAAGTTTTACACTATAAGATGGCCAACGGGACTAAAATAAGCTCTCGTCTCTAGCTTGGAGACCCCTCTTCCGGGTTCTTCTTGCCCTGTTTGCTGCACGCGCAAAAACCCCCACAGATACGGAAGCTGACAACTATAAATTACCCCTCCCACTTGTATTCGGGCTCCGATCTTTGGAGAAACGGTCTCCTCTGAGCCCACCGGTGTTAAATAAATATCTGATCCACCAAGATCTCTGAGTGCCACTTGGATTTTCCACCAGCGTTCCAGCCTGGTTCCATAACATTTTCAGCCTTTTAGAAACACTGAAACAGCCTTTTAGAAAGCTGGTATGTTTATAGGGGCTCGGCCTGCCTAAGTTTCTAAAGAGCAGTGCCTTCCTAGTTGCAATAAGATCACCTCTTCCCAGAGCCAACATATTACACAGTATTTATTTTCTAAAACCATCCATTATTCCATGGAATCCAGGACCCTTCCTCCCAATGGGTCTCCATGACCAAGGTCTGGCCTTATATGATCTCCTCCACATCCTGGCTATTGAGTCCATTGGAAAGTCAGAGAGCCAAGGGGCCACCGGAGCCAGGTCTGCTCTCTCCTGCCTCAGCAGCTGTTCTAGATCAAGTTGGTGAATCCAGGAACTGCCTCTCCTTCCCTCGGCAGAAACAGACTCCCCGTTTCCAAGGCGCTGTCTGAAAACAGACCAGCAAGAGGGCAACTGTGGAAGAAGCCAATTCAAGAAACAAGCATATCCATCCTCAAATCACAAAGCTGTTACTCACCGCTGTCTGACTTTAGGCTAGAAAATTCGTATCTTTGAGCTTCAGTTTCTTCATCTGTAAAATGGGGACAATAATAATGTCTAGCGCATAGATTCGCTGTGAGCATAAACGAGATAAGGCATCCCTGGCACAGAGGAACACCTTACTAGTTATATAATTTTACTGTTGTTGTTGAAATTACTAGTATTGAGGCAGTTGTTAGAATTATAAGCAGCGTTTGTGATGTTCTCCTTGGTATATCAAGCGGGCCCTCTCTGATTCCACGGCTGTGGGTTTTCTTCTTCACTCCTGGCCACAGGCAGCCCTACTACAACTCCCCATCCCCGGGGAGCGGTCAGGACCCCTGACCCCTAGTCTTACCTTCCTTTTGTTGGTGGGATTGACGTAGAGATAACTGAGGACAGTCTTCAAACCTACTTTGTCATTCAGCTTTTCATAGGTGGTGCCATAGTCTGTTGATCTGCAGGTAAGAGAGAAACAAAGGGAGAGATGTTTCACCAAATGGGAGATTGTATTCAAGGGAAGCCAGGCTCTCCTTCAGCTTGCACCTTTGTTCCCAAATCACAGGTGTGATTCAGAGATAAAAGGCCCCATTAATTTTAGAAGAGCAATTAGACCACTGCATCTACCTAAACTCAGTCCCCTTTGCTCCCAGCCTTTCTCAGAGACCTCCTTTTCTGCCCTCTGTGAGACTGTGGGTACAGGTTGCTGCTGGGGACTTCCTGCTCCACCTTCAGCCCAGGGACCTTCAGTCCCTCTTGGTGCTGTGCAGGGGCACAAGGAGCTATGTGCAAGGCCAGACAGCCTCCTGAGGTCACTGGAGTCCAGCCAACCTCATGCCCCCTCCACTGAGCCTGAGGCTCGGGACCCTCTGGTGGAAAGAAGCCCATTAGGGTCCAGTGGCCAAATCAGGCCGCAGCAGGCAGAGGGTGTGAGCCTTCACAGAGGAGCAATGGTGTGTCAGGGTGAAAAGTCAATGTTGTTGAACTACTGCCAACAGTTCATTATTCCAATTACCCTGTTTGTCCTTTGGGCCTCATTTCCAGGGTTTTGACCTTATACCAAAGCCACAAGTCAGGTCTCAGAGAACAAAGGCAGGCCAAACCACAGGCTCCTTCCTCTCCACCCCACCTTTCCATAGTGGAGGAAGGAGAAGGGGTGCCAAACAGGGAGGCCCCAAGAGCTAGGCTCGCTATCACGCTTTTTACTTCACTTCCCAACTCCACCCCTCACTTGCCCCCCTCCCTCTTCAAACAACCGGTATCATCAGCTCCCCAACTCGTCTTTCCCTCATTGCCTTCCTTGGCTAGATCACGAAACTTCTCCCACCCAGGCTTTAGAAAATCAGAGGTCAGTTTATTTCCTCTATGGTCACCCAACCTCATGGGTGCCTGCATTCTGTCTCAAATCTCAGATCCCAGCTCTAGCTGGGTGCCTCCCCTAGTAACTGCCATTTCCTGGATTCTTCATCCACCTTCTCACCAGAATCTGCTCCTGTCCTGGCCTACATCTTATTTTTACAAGCCTAGTAGCCAAGGCTTGTACTATTTGACGACCTTTAAGAATTATCCCCACCCCCATCTAATCTAGCAAATTCCGTGTCCCCACACCCAGCTTGGATGCCCACCCTCACCTCTGTTAAGGCTTCACTAGCCCTCTTCCCAGTCACTTTCATCTCTCTGCACAAGAACAAGCTTCCCCACCCATTACATGCCCAAAGCCCACTGTCCATGCCTCCTTTCGGCTCTTTTGATATTGTTATGTTGAATTTCTTTAAGTTCTGTTTCCCCTAGCACCACATAAGCTCCCGGTGGGCAAGGAACCACAGAGAATGCTACGGTGAGATGAAAGAACATGAACTTTGGGCATAGCAAAATCTCTATTTCATTGCTAGATCCAAGGCTCTCTGGTTGCATGACCATGTGCAAGTTACTTAGTCTGCTAGAGCCTCAGGTTTCTCAAATAAAAGAATCAGGGTAATTTAGTCTTACAAGATCTTTGTAAAGATGCAAAAATAGAACAAATGGGAAACCTCCCAAAAGGATGTAGGTATAATGAAATGTTAAAAAAATAAAACAAAAATAAAAAGGACGTTCACTTCTCCTTTCCCCAAAATGTACAGAACCAGGCTTCACACATCATATACCCTCAGCATGCTTACTGAATAAACAAACATCAGCATTTCAAATCCCTCCCTAGGCTACTGGCTCCACATGGTCAGTGGCTATGGTAACTTTTATAACCAGCCCCCACCTCAAAATGACTTATTTTCTGTCTCCTGTCTACCTTTAAGCACAGGGAATCACGCCTAATCTTTCTCCTTGCCTTTATCTCTTAAACCCAGCTCAGTCTCCAAGTCTTAATGATCCTATCTCCTAAATAACTTGGACCCTTGGTCTTTTCATCCTCACCCCGATGCTGTGGCTCATGCATCATTATTTTTGCAATAGTTCCCCAATTGGATGCTCTTCTTCTAGCCTTCTCCCCCGCCCCACCATCCTCCATGCTGTCATCAGGCTATATTTCAACCTCCCAGCTCTGTCCATCTCATCCCTCGTAGTAATTACCCACTGCCTACGCACAATGAGTTTGTAGCTTCCAAGCTTAGTCTTGTCAAATTTGGCTTTAATCTTCCTTACTAGACTCATTTCCAGCCATCTGCTCCCTGTCCCTTTCTCTCCAGCCTCACTAAACTTTCCTGAATGTCTTGCATTTTCACTTCCCTCCATTTCTACACATATCATTCCCTTTGCCTGAACTATTCCTGCTCTATTTCTTCTTCTTGGTGCATTCATCTCCAACCCTCAACACCAATATCACCCTCCTTCCAGCTTCCCCACTGGGAAATTAATCAAGATTTCCTTTGTGTTCTCATATCACCTTGTATATAATTCTATTTTGGCACTTATCCTATGGTTTCAGTCATACTATTTTTATTCTGGGATCTCTTCCTTGACTATAAGTCCCTAAGGGAAAAAGCCATTTCTTATAACAGCCCCAATGCCTTGCACCACTTCTGGTGCAAAGCAAGTGCTGAATGTACTGATTTGTGTATTGCTTTGCTTTGCTTTGTCTTTACTTGCAAGAATGAATGTGTGGTCACAAGTTCTTGACCAACTGCTAACATCTGGGAGCAAGTCAAAACATAGCCTGACCTAGAAAACTTCATAAAGTTGGATGTTGGCACAATTGGAAAGGTCTAGCAGCATCTGGTTCCAGGGAAGGACCTACAGTTCACATGCACTAGCATCAAGGTTAAATGATCAATCACTCCAAGCTCCTTTCCTCTCCACAGCAGGGAGGAGACACCTTAATCTCTAGAGACAGTCAGGTGCATACTTTTATTAACCCAAATAAAATATTTTGTAGGATGAATCACTTCTTGATTCTGTACTCTTGAAGGCCTAAAGATAACATGGTGTGGAGAAAGAACATTGAATCTGGAGTCTGGAAATCTAGACTTTAAAGCATACACAAAGTGTTCCCTGGACAAACCAATTCTCTATGCCTGTTAAAGAAAAAAATTACCCAGACACTTGTTAAAATGGTAAGGCAGACTTCATTCAGGGAAATGGCAATAAGTATAGAGACCACTGTGATGGGGTTCTGCAATAGGAAAGAGAGACTGGGATCAACTCTAAAAACAACAAAAAGCAAGGAATTTACAGCCAAAGAGAAGGGTGGGAGTCAGTGAATGGATCATTACTAGAAGGTAGAGTAATTCTTTTCTAAACTGACCTGAGAGGATTCTTACTGAAGGCATGCCAGGGTAATCAGACATCACCTAGGGCCTGGTAGGGGATGAGGAATTCAATCAAATATTGTCAAATATTGAGGGCGGGGGGGGGGGGGGGATTCTAGCTAAACTGGCTTAGCAGGATTCATGGTGAAACTGGGTAAAAGCTGAACACACCCAAGGACAGGGCCTTGTTAACAAAGCACTCAGAGGGTCCTGACTAGAGTTTGGCAGAGAAGAGGGTCTGTCAAGCCCCATTTTCTCATCATCAAATACAAGAGGTTTTACTCCAATAATCATAAGGCCCCACTTGGACCTTGAATATCTTTATGCCACCAACACAGTGCTTAGCTGTTTTCCAACCAGCAAACTTTCCTCACTCTATACATTGCAAACATCTTACTTTTGTAAAGAGCTGAATTCTCAGGTCCCCCTGCATGACTGACGTCACAACAAACTTCCTTCCAGAATCCAAATGAATCTCATCAAAGGTAGTATGCTTAGCACCACATAGTCCTCTCTTTCTGCCGGCTGCACCACAGATTCACAGGGACTCTGCTCTTCTCCGAGTGGCTGCTTCTCCAAGAGTCGGGACTTTCCAACAAAAGATTCTCCATAGATCAGCTTCCTCTGTGCCTTGGGCATTTTCTGCTCAGGCTGACAGACAGGTGTCTTCACCGAAGACACCTTAAGAAGCCAGGCCGCCTGTGGGACTAAAGGTGCCCCGGACTCTGTCCTTTCCAGTGTGGACACTGCACACCACATTGACCACAGAGCTATGGGGACCCCCTTTGCCTGGGGTGAGGAGCAGCTGGGAGAGAGGCCTCCACCCCATTGCCAGAGACAGCTGCACCTGAGGAACTCACTTTTCCAAGAAAGCAGACCATCCTCCACCTTGTCACTTGAGACACCTGCCAGTGGGGCCACGTGGAGGAAACAGGCTCCTTTCTCCTATTTCAAAGCTAGCTTCCCAAATCTTGACACTGTGCTCCCAACACTGAAATGTCCGGAAACCTGGAAACATCACACCTGCCATTTACCATTCTGGAGATCAGAATGCACAGCTACCCTGGAAGGCGACACGTGAGAGGTATAAAGCCACAGGCTATGGGTTTCTGTGCTTCCACTCAGGTTACTGCAGTCTAGCAAACCGTTCTATGTTCTCTTGTTCTTTCTTCCTGCCTTTTTAATGAATTATTTCCAGCACACGGGAAAACACAATGAGATGCCAATCATATGCCCACTACTAGATTTAACAAGTATCTGTGTTCATAAACAACATATCATCTTTTGGAGTATTTTACTTTTACGTAAGCCTTATACAGGATCTATGTTCTGCAGTTTGCTTACTTTGCCCAACATTCAAGTTTTGAGATTTATCCATGGTGGCACATCTAGCCCTAATTCATCCATTTTTCATTGCTGTAGAGCACTGCAGAGTATGAAGAAACCACTGTCTATCTTTCCAACCACTAATAAATATTTCTGAATTTTTTTCTTTTAAAATTTGTGATAGTAAGCAACGTTTCAGTGAACGTTCTTATACATGGCTTCTCATGCATTTATGAAGAAAGGGAAGAAAATGACATATCCTGATGTGCAGTTACTGCTTCATACTCTATGCATCACTTCTACTTTGCTGGTTATTGACAAATTTTCTCCAAGAAGCCTGTATACACTCCCTTACTCTCCAGTTCCAGCAGCTGAGTCCTTCTTTATTTCCAGGGCCTAAGTCCATAGATCCTGACCAGTCTTGTCCCAGGTATCTCTAATTCTACAGTCCTGAATTCCAGACCATCTGAACTCAGTTAGCATCTGGGGCCCAGGATCCTGGCCACATGGACCCTGATCCTGGTTTTCCAATTTGCACTGCTGTGGGTCACCTGCTCCATGATGCCCAAGCCTGCCCAGGGACCTGCTTATTGTCTAGCTGGGCCTCCCAGCTGCCAAGCACTCACACTACTCCCTAGGTACCCGAAGATGACTGGTAGGCTGGATACCCTCCGTCTTCAACTTCCCAGACACAGACAGTTCTGTGCCAGGACCTGACTCCTAGTGAGCCCCTCAACAACTCAGGAGTTCTTTTCCTATGCTGATAGGCCTTCAGAAGATCTCCATGTGGGCCAGCACATTCCAGGAGAGCATGGCAGCCTGACCTGCCATAACCCTGGGTGTTCACCAGGGATACTCTCTCCATGACAACGTCCAGAGTGCAGTTGAGAATATCATATACTTTTATCCATCCAGCAAGCTCCCACTCCTCTAGTAAGCTTCTGGGGGAGAGGCTGGTGGCAACAAGCATATGGGCTGCTATTTTAAAAGTAAAAGAACATAAAAGAAAAACTTTCAGGCAACACAGCCAAGTCAGCCTCCCGGTAGAGTGGAACTGTAACTCCACGCCCCCGTTCCAATGCCACGTTCCTGCCAGAGGTGAGAGGACTCTGGAAGGCACTCTGCCAGTTCTCGCTGGCCCACCAGATGTTCGGGATCAGGTGAGTGCACTGCTTCCCTCGTCCAGGCAGCCGCCTTCCTCCAGTTTACCACCCAGCTCACTAATCAGCCTCCTGCTCCTTCCCTTTCCAAACTTTGCCCCTGACTTCTGCAAAGCAAAGGAGCTGGGAGACCACAAGTCTTTCCCTCCTGGATTCTCTTATCAGTCTCTCTTCCCCTCCATCGGCTCCATTCTCTGGGAGGTCATCTAAATTCAGCAAACAATCACAGGCTCGATTGTTCTCTTTCCTGTTATCAAGTTTAGTTTGTTCCGTTCATTTCTTAACACATACCTACCTATTACCTATTAGGGCACATACTGTGTGCCAGTCAATGGGCTTCGCTTCTCCTTTTGGACACTTACAAGTAGCCCCAGCTCAGGTTAAAACTTTTTTTTTTTTTTGTAAAAGGGCCAGAGAGTAAATATTTTAGGTTTCCTTGATCTCTGTCCCAACCACTCAACTCTGTACTTTAGCTCCAAAACAGCCAAACACAGCATGTCACCGACTGGGTGTGGCGGTCACAATACAACTGTATTTACAAACGCAGGGAGCCCATAATGAGGAGGCCCCTGCTCCAGATTATCAAACCATCAACTTGTACCATCCCCACCACCAGCCTGACTCACTGTCTCTGCTCTAAGACAACTTTCCAAGATTCCCACCAGGGTCACTGATGCCCTAACTCACCCTCCCAGCCCAGCTGCCACATTGGGTCAAAATGCCTACCTGAGCTGGGCATTCATGGTCCACCCCATCTATGTCCCATCCCCCACTCTCCCAGTGATCTGAAGGCTGGCAACTGCCCAGACTTCCCCCTTCTTTGACTCCCAGCTCTTGCACTGATTACATCGTGGAGACTTTCCTACAACTTCAGCCCACACTCTCCTATTCATTTGTATCAAAGGCACCTTGGAGTTCCCTATTTATTCTCTGAATGTGAAATTTGCTTTTTGGCAATTGCTAAGAGCTCCTTAAAAGAAAAATAACAAATGAAATGCCTTTCAAATCTCTGGAAGTGGGGAGCACAGCTCTAAGCAGAGAAAACAAGGAAGGTGGGATCATGGCAAAGACAACTAGATGCAGAGCTTGAAGAACTAGCTGTGTGAGCTCTTTGCTCCTCTAAACCTCAGCTCAGACAATACTGTTGTGGTGTCAATGAAGAGTAGTGAGATACCTAGTCTAGGAGCTGATAAAAGCCCTCGTTCCATAAATGCTTATGGCTGTCATTTTTATGAATGCCCCAGATTGTATTTTCCTCAAGGGCAATCACCTTGTTTTCTTTTCCTTGATTTACACTCCTTACACTTAACAGGGGTGGGAAGGCCTATGAACACCCAGTAAATCATTAAAGAATCTTTGGCCACCGTTTCAATTTGCTACCATGAAAGTACAATATGGCCCAGCTGCCTGGAAAATCAGAAGTCAGAACCAAGCTTCAAAGTGGCATGCCTTGGGGTGGACCCTCCAGCCATTCCCCAAGTATGTCCCAATTAACTAACACTGAGGAGAGTCAACAATCAAAACCCACAGGCAATTAGGGGCTCTCAAGTGTGGTGAACCACAGATCATTCCAGGGTCAGGGTCAGGAGCTTCCACAGCATAGCTCCAGACCAAGGGTTGCCCAGACAGTCTTTATGATGAAATGGAAAAACCATTGATGCTCCCCTCTGGCCGGCCCCACTTCTCCTCTTAGGGCCAGTGCCCAAAGCCATATTAATTTGTATCTTTGCAATGGCAGAAACCCAGCCTGACCACAGACAGATAACTCACTTGAGACCTCAGCCAAAAGCAAGTGATTTAAATAGCTTCATTCTCCAAGTGGGTATTGGTCCCATCCTCTGTTTAAAAAAAACACAGGCTGATGCCAAGGCAGAAGCTCACAAAGCTCCCACTGACCTCTTTGTGTTATCTGATTCCTCAGCTGCATTATCTAGTCTCAAAAAGAGAGGCACAATGATACAGGATAATTAATCCATCTCTGTGTCCTCCTGCCCCAGCTATTTGAATGAAAACCACCACTGGGTTTCAAATGCAGAGAATTGGGGGTTAGCTGACCCTAAAGACCAGATCGTGCATAATCCATGGTTTATATCAGATAAAATGGAGGTCCACCAGCAGCACCCACCCAGCACAGATCTGGGAGGGAAGGTTGGGGTGGGTGGGGTTGGCCAAACATTCAGATCTTTGTTCTTTCCCATTGTGTGAACACTTTGGTTCCCACTAAAGAATCTCAGTCCAGACAATAAGGTTGTTGGGTTGTTAATCTGAGGATTCAAAAGGACAGTCTCAATTCTATCATCCAAGAGGTATGTTTATATCATACAGGTAAGGGGAGGAAAGAAGCCTTCCAAAGAAAAAGCCTCTAAAAGAACCCACGTGGGTGCAGCATCCCATAATTCACTGCACCTTTATTCTTGTGACCATAATGAAATGGCTATCATTAAGGGAAAGACTAAGTGTATTTTATCACACACACACACACACACACACACACACGTATGTATACTATATAACAACATCAAAAAATAAGGTAGATATGAAGGTTATTGATCTGGAAAAGTCCCTAACACATATACTGAATAATGATATATTAAATACACAAACAGTACACCCAGACAAAATAAAATAATATATTGCCATTAAGCTTATAAGTGTGTACACAATGCATTTTAAAAATTCTAGAAGAAAACACAAATAACTGGTAATAAAAGTTAACTCGGGGTAAGAGACTGGGGTGGGGTCCATTGGCTACTGGGACTTGAGCTCTTTGTAATGTTATAGTGTTTTAAAATGAAAAGGTATCCATGTAGCACTCACACAGTTAAAAATAATAGCTGGAGGGGCCTGAGTGGCTCAGTCAGTTAAGCTCAGGGATGTTGGCTCAGGTCATGATCTCGTGGTTTATGAGTTTCAGTCCCATGTCAGGCTCTGTGCTGACAGCTCAGAGCCTGGAGCCTGCTTCAGATTCTGTGCCTCCCTCTCTCTCTCTTCCCCTCCCCACTTACTCTGTCTCTCCCTCTCTCTCACAAATAAATAAACATCAAAAAAATTTTTTTTTAAATAATAGCAACATGGAGCACCTGGGTGGCTCAGCTGGTTAAGCGTCTGACTCTTGATCTCAGCTCAGATCACGATCTCACGGTTCTGCGCTGGGTGCAGAGCCGTCTGGGGATTCTCTCTCTCCACCCCCCTCTCTCCCTCTCAAAATAAATAAATAAACTTTAAAAAATAATAGCAATAAAGTGATTTGTTACTGAGCAGATACAATGCACATAGTAAAATGACACATCTGTAGAGGAACCCTATTATAGATAAGCATTTGCATTCAAACAGACAGCCCAACATAATCATAAGAGGATTCATTTCAGAGTCAAGCAGATTTGGTTTCAAATCCAGCCTGTGGAACCTTAGGCTAATTACATAAGTCTCGTGTTTCATATCCACTCAATGAGAATATAAATATTGCCTTCATAGGATTACTGTGAAGCTTAAATAGCCCTAATATCACAGAGCTCCCTTCACTGCCAGTTGTTGGGAGACCCCACGGTAGAATAATAGTCACTGGAGGAGAAATTGTCCCGTCCATTTCTGGCCAAACAGCGGCTGAGTTATAGTTACATAACCACCAGCGGACAGACGAACGCCATCCCATCCCCACCAAATCAGCAGTAAGCTACCAAAAGGCACACGGAAGATGGAGGGGTTGCTACACATAATCAGAGATAGCCTCCAGCAGGTGGCCAACGCTCGCAAATTAAAGTCGAGGGAAAACAGAATCAACTTTTTTTTTTTACTAAGTTTTCCTGGGGTAAAAAATAATGAGGCATGAACTAGAAGGTGCTGGACAGTTTTAGCAAGGCATCTCTGTCTTGGGAGCAGATGTTTACCATTTCCCTTTAAAATTACATGCAGCCAGTTGGGTCCCTATGCCATACAAGCAATTATGTCTGTTTGTGCACATCCAGAAACCCCCAGGATAAAATGTGTAGCTGCCTAATGGAGAAATGTGAACTGATGGCGAGCCTTCAGACCATCCCACTACCCTAGAGAAGTTAAATTCTGTGTCCCATTCATCTGTAAATCTTTTTCTTGTCAGAGATAAGCACAATGCCTTTTATGTGGTGGGCACTCAGTGCAGTAATTAATTACTGTCAATTAATGTGAATCTGTTCTTCCCAGGAACAGCCAGCCCTGTAAAGAGAGCATGTACCTGGGCTGTATCCTCCTCCCAGAAGCTTCTCATCTCTCCTGCTTCTGGTTTCCTAGCACCCAGCATTGGTGTCATTGTCAGGGACGATTGTACCTGCTCTCTGGGGACATACATCTCTTCTCCTCTGTTGTCGTTTTATGTCATCATTTAACTTTTTCTGCATCAGGCTTCTTTGTCCAGACAGAATACGTTCTCTGAGGTCAAGGAAGAATCTTGGATGTCTCTTTTAAACCCTAAAGCATGCTGAATATTGCCACACAGGGTAGATAGTCAAACTGAGCAAATATGTTCCAGGAACTGAAACAGTCACATTCAAACAGATTCCATTTTGACTGTGAAAGTGTTCTGCTGTCAGAGACTTACAACAAAGCAGATGTTCCCTCATGCAGAACTCAGACTATCAGTTATCCTACTGGTCATTCAGGGAAGAAGGAAGACTAAAGTTTTCCAACACCTGACATTTCCCAACACAGGAAAGAGGAAGAAATTTCCAGATACAAAAGGAGTGAATTGCAGCTCTTCTATTTGAAGCTATTATGCCATAGTCACCTCATCTCCATGGGCTGAGAAACCTCTTCCTGTAGAAGAATTATACATTGGGGCGCCTGGGTGGCTCAGTTCGTTGAGCGTCCAACTTGGGCTCAGGTCACGACCTCATGGTTCATGAGTTCGAGCTCCACATCAGGCTCACTGCTATCACTGCAGAGCCCACATCAGATCCTCTGCCCTCCTCTCTCTGCCCTTCCCCCATTTGCACTCTCTCGAAAATAAATAAAATGTTTAAAAGAAGTTATTTTAAAAGAATTATACACTGATTGCCATGCTCTCTCTACACTGTGCCAGCTGCACAACATTATTTAAACATTTGCCCTGTTGGGCCCTGCATTCTACACTCCAAATGCTCAAAATGATAGACCAGAGCACTGTAGGGAATGAAAATGAATCCTAGTTTTCTTAAGCTTTTTTGAAAGTCTAAGTAGAAAAAGACAACCAGTTAGAAGTTGAGTTTATCCTCAAATCACAGACTACTTAAACCATCACCCTTGCGAAATGCCCCTTCACGATCTGAAGTAGCCCTCACCTAAACCCCCAGTGACATGGGCTGACTCGGTAGATGGGTTCCCATAGCCTCACATAAAAGAAGATAAAAGGACTGAAAATTTATGGTAGAATACAGAATACAGAAAAGAATAATGCAAAACACAGACATCAATTATAGCTACGCCATGCAGAGAAAAGCTCAGTTAACATCTGGTGTGCTTTTTTTCTCTAATCCGTGTGCATGTGTATGTTTATGAAAATTGGGGTCATTCTTTGTATACAGTTTAATGTCCTCCTTTTTCACTTAACATAATATTTTAAGCTGTTCCCCGTGTTGTTAAATGTTCTTCCAAAATCATTTTAAAAGCCCTACAACATTCGAATATATAAACGTATTATAATTTACATTAACTCTCTTCTTGGACAATTGGGTCGGTTTCTGGCCAAACTTTTACAATTTTATACTTTAGTGTGTATCCTTGTACATAAATCCTTGTGTGCATCTTTATTTGTTTCCTTAGAATAGATTCATGGAAGTGCAATTATTGGTTCAAAGGGTAAAAATTATCATTAACATTCTTGTTATAAACTGCCCTACAGAACTATTCTGGTCAATCTGCACTTCTAGTAATGTATGGCAGGCACCAGCTTCACTGCTTACTTGTCAACACTGGGCTTTACCTTTCGAAGTTTTCCAGACATAGCAGACAACATTTTAAGTTTTCCATACGAGAACACAGGTGTCCTAACATACCAAGAGGACACCCATCTTGACGCCAAAGCATTGTAAAAAACATGAGATCTTGATTGTGTCTTCACACCAGAATGCCACGTCTTCAACAATGCTTCTCAAATGTTTGTGACTCAGGATTCCTTCATACTTCTAAAAACTGGTGGGGACTGGACCCTAGGAGATTTACTTCACCCCACATACTACATGAGAAATTACAGCTGATAAAATTTTCCATTTATGAATTCATTTTAAAATAACAAAAATAAATACATATTACGCTTTTGCGAAAACCAGCTGGTTTCCAGAATGAAAACAATTTAGTGAGAAAGAGTGGCATTTTATGCTTTTTTGCAAAACTCTAATATTTGGCTTCATGGGAGACCATGAGATTCTTCTATCTATGTCTGCATTTAATCTGATATATCACATAGATCATGTAGCTTCTAAGAAACTCCACAATGAGAAAATGAGCATAAAAAAGGGAAAATCACATTTTATGATTAGAAAATAATTCAATGTCATCAATCCTCTGAAAGGGTCATGGACATCCCCCAGGGATGGAAGGGCCACCCTTGGAGAACGACTGCCCTATGCCAAATAACTACTAGGTCCCAAGAGGGCCGCGGCACACAAAAAGATGACTTTTTTTTTTTTTTATTAAATCTCTGGACTTCTTGAAAATCTCCTCTTCAAGCATTCCTCTTATCCAGTTCCTTTAAAGTTCAGCTCCAGCCTCCCACATAAAGCTTTCTCATCCATGCTGCCCTGTGATCTTTCCCGTCTCTGCTTTTCTCCTGCTTTTCTATAACTACAGCACCACTTGGCCTGTACTCTCTGATTTTCACAGTAACTTGCCCCCACCCAAACTATAAGCTTCTTGAGGTCGTGGGTCAAGCCTCTGGCACACACTCGGGCTCAGTAATTGATTTCTCGGAAGACTGCTACCCTAAATCACCAGCATTTAAGTAACATGCACATAGAGCCTTATGCACAACACGTCCTCTTGAAATATTTTATTTAATTCTCACGAACTTCCTTTGACATAGGTTTTCTATCTTTGTCATAAAAATGAGCAAATAGAGACTCAGAGAGGTTAAGTGTCTGAGTAAACAACAGTGTTGGACCTGGAATCAAGGTCAACGGATTCCAAATCCCTTGTACTCTACTCCAGTGTTTGGCTAGTTATTTAAGCAGTGGTAAATGGAGCGTGTGTTTCACAAAGTATCACATGTTTCACTGACTCATACTTTCAGGGGATCTCCAAAGGCATTGCTTACTAGGAGGCATTACAGGTATCAAAAAGGAGAGTGTTTAGAATCAACATTAGACTAAAATCCCTGCTCTCCCACTTACTAGCATAGGATACTGGGAATGCTGCCTTATTTTTCTGGACCTCAGTTTCCCCATCTCTAATATTGGCATAACAACTTCCACCAGGCAGAGTTGTTTGGGATACTCTCTATAAAGTGAGAAACCTGCATTAAGCATAGTGCAAGAATCAGCTTAGGTCCCTGAAATACTTCCATTCCTTCCTGAGGCCATCTTCCTACCATTTCCTATTTCCCCTCTATAAAACAAGAATGACTTAATGAAATGAAAGCAGGTACTTCCTACAGTCTGAGCAATTTACTGAACAGAAGTATATTTTATACCAAACACCTGGATCTGGGGGTCTTTGGAACACAGAGGCTGCAGAAGCCTGGGCCAAAGGTATGGCTGGGAAGAGAGGACAGTGGTTTTTACCAAGACATTCACTGCCAATTCATGTGAAAGCCTGCAGGGGGCTTGGCTCTGGAAGCTAGCCACCATAGCCCACCTCCCTCAACATGCACAGACATTTGTCAGGCCCATGTCCTCTCTGAATCACTGGAACTCAACATCCTTCCTGACATGGTGGGTTGCTCCCATAGGGGGATGGTAGTACTCAACTGGGCAAGATAAGGTGCTGAGAGGAGCCAGAGCCCTGATTAGGAATAGAGTGTCTCTCAACACGTTAACAAACACCAGGACTGGCAGCAACATGATGCTATTGACTGTCTCCAGTGGCTCAAACTTAAGCATTCAGCCAGCACCATAAGTTCTGGTCTACTTGGTTTCCAGAATCTTGTTGTTACAGATACTCCTTGTTTCCAACCCAAAACAACGCTTCACAGTTTGATTACTCTTCTCTTTTGTAAAATGAGAGGGGCTGGAATCAATGATCTCAAAAGCCCCTGCCATCTCCAACCTTCTGTGCATCTGATCAAGCTCCAAATGCCTTCTGGTTGCTTCCAAAATGCAGATCGATGCTCTAAAGATGCAAATGTGCCACTGAGGTCCTGCAAAAACTGCCTGAGTTAAGGCATGTGCCTAAAACAAGTGCTCAGCTTCCCAAAGGTCTACCAGCATATGGATCATGTAATCTAGGCACCTACAGGACTGTGGTCCAAAAGAACCATATGGTCTTGGGGCAACAAGACCATCTCTCATTAAATAACTAGAAATCAGGGTATGTGTGAGTCTTGAATGCCAAGGGATGACACCCAACACCTGAACCACCTGAAAATGATAGACAAAATGACTTGAACATAGGTAAAATTCCAATATACTCCTCTCCTGGAGAGATCAAAGGAGAAAGAGAAGTTTGGGGAGGGAGACAGTGATTAGGAAAAAGGCTCAAGAATGCAATTAGATAAAACTCTGGGAGGACAAGGGGTCTACCAAGTCCCTAGTGTCCTCTCCCTGGCACCCAATCACCATTTTAACAAATAAATACTATGAGACACATGAGTAGGAAAGAGTTAGAACAAATGCAATACGATAGAAGTATGTTTAAGAGCACAAGTTTTGGAGTCAGAGACAGGATGGGATCAAGGGCTGGTTCCACACCAGTTACTGATTATGTGATCATGGGCAGGTCACTTCATCTCTTTGAACTTCAGTTTTCTCATCTATAAAATAGGCAAAACCACCTATTCCAACTACCTCACAGGGTGGTTTGAGAGCTCACCGAGTAAAGACACTTAAAGCATTTATCACAATGTCAAGGTTACAGGTTCTTAATAAAAGGTAGCCATTATTAACATGATGACGATGGCTACGATGTTGAAGACAGTGACATTCGTTAGTGCTAAAGGATCTCAGAGAAAAGGAAGGAAGACTTCATAGAAGAGGTAGGCCTTGAGGAAAAGATGGAGGATGAGGAGCCAAAGCAAGACAAAGAGCATGTCCAAAGGCTTGGAACCTGAAACATGCAAATATTTTCAGAAGATAATTAGGAGATGGGCCAGACCTGAAAGCAATGTTCCACATGGGCATAAAGGGGAGTATGTTTAGATTAGTAGAATAAGATAAAGGGTCTTAGATATCTGCTAAAGAGTCTGAATTTTATCTACAATCAGTGGGGGCTGCAAAGGCTTCTGAACAGGGCAGGGACATGATAGATGCCTGTTTGGAAAGACTAATCTTTTGGTGATGTATATGATGGATCAGTGAAGCATGTCCTCCTGGAGGCAGAAATACTTATTAGCAATCTGTCTCACTAGCCTGATGGCAGTAGGTTGTAAGAGATGAAATAGGGACACGGAGAAGAAGCATAATCTGTTTCCCAGACAGGGGGCAGAGATGAAGGAGAAGGGGCTGGTGATGGTAACTTAAAGATTCCAAGCCATTCGAGAGCCTAAGAGAATAGTGTCGCCATTGGCAGAAATAAGAGTGGAGCTAACGCCTCTGGCATAGGTTATAAATTGACTCTGAGAAAGAAGAAAAACATCCCAGGCTGAGTTCTTTAAAAGCAGAGCTTGCATCTGGGATCTGGAAGCTCAAGAATTACTGAAGGAGTGCTCTTAGACAAAACTTACCAGAAGAGAGGAAGGCAAGATAGGCAAGGGGAGACAGACAAGCAATAATGTGGATCCAGAGAAAGCCTGATACAGGTAAAGCCTTCCCCCTGCACATGGCCACCACCTCTCTTGCAGCAGCTGACAGATGGGTAAAGAGAATGTCAACTTAAGGTCTGGCACATAACATTCAACAAATATCTTTTAATGTTATAACAACTTTAGCATGAAGAAGATGGCAAGATGTCCAACATATCTGATGGATGAAGGAGAACAACTCTGGGCAACTCCAGTTCTCTGCCCCTGTACAACCTCTATCCAGTAGTGTAATTCACTTCCCCTCCAATTCTTGACATGCTTTGTGTAAGCAGCAGAATGCTAGGTAGCTGTCATTTTTTGGGTTTTCACCACTGGCCATGTAATTCATCAGAGGTGCAAAAGCAAAGTTAGGTGAGCCTTTCTAAAAAGGTGGAAAAGATAAGCTGTCTCTATTTAAAACAGCTGAATATGCATGGAAAAATCTGGCATGGATACCCTATGTCTTTGGGCCACTAACATGCACTGCCAGTTCATATATTCTGGTCTAGGAGTCTGTCTCCTGGTTGGAGCCTATCTGCAAGGCTACTCTAACACTTCCAGGATTCCCTAGGTCTATATTTTCCTTTTATACAGCAGGAATCTCCCAGAAAGGGTTGTGTAACTTTACTGTTAGTTTTAATGTTCTAAGTAAGCTGAACTCTGTTTAAAAGCTGCACACAAAATCCTACAGTAGAGAATCACATCCAAACGCATATTTCCTGTGAAATATCAGATCTAACATAAAACATGCTTGCATTTTATAGGAAGCTGCTGTTTCATTCTTTGACCCAGAAATCAATCAGCAGGTGTTTATTACTGAATGCCTATGGTGTGAAGGGCACTATGCTAGATGCTGGAAAAACACAGAATATCTTGGGAATAGTAAATAGACATTTCTGGCTAGAGAACAAAGTTAATGTAGGAGTGAAAGGGCTAGATACGCATTTCAGACATTGCATGCATCGAGGTAGCTAACTGCAGTGGCAAACGGCAGCATTTAGTCACATTTCAGTGACTTAATACCGTGTTAGTGCATTTCTGGTTCACATTATAGGGCAACATGGACTGGCAGAGAGGTAAGGGGCAGGAGGGGACTCTGATGTGGGCGATGCTTCACTGACCCAGCCTCCTTTCATATCAAGGTTCTGCTATCTCACAGATCTTAGGAATCCTCAACTGAATAGGTGGAAGGAGAAATGAGTGAACAGAGAGAATGGTGTAAGAAGCATTTTTTACCAGGTATGGAAGTGGCATCTATTACTTCCAGCCTCTTTCTACCGGCCAGAATTCAGTCCTATGGCTATATTTAAATGAAAGAAGGTAGTCTAGTTGTTTGCCCTGGATGAAGATAGAATAAGTGTAGTAAATATCTATTCAGTCTCTGCCATGGAAACATGATGGTGAAGTTTCAGAATTTGGAAATTAGAATTTTGTCTTTTTACATAAAAGACTGACCAGTTAATGACTCCTTGCTCCTAAGGAGATTCTGAGCTCATAAAACACCCAGAAACACATCCTACTCACCAAAAGAACAGGAACATAATTTGTTGATTACCCATTCATTTGCCATATATTTATGCAGTGCCTATGACTTGCCTGACGCTATTTTAGGTGCTCAAAACACCACATTAAAGGGAAAACAAACCAGTCAAGTGCTGGGCACTTTATATTAAGACAGGAATTTTCACTTGTATCCCAATATTCCAAATAAAGAAACTAGGTCCTTTCAACATCCTTTGATGATTAAAAAAAAAACTGCCAACAAATTGAGTATAGAAGGAATGTACCTCAACTTACTAAAGGCCATATGTGACTAGCTAATGAAATTACAGATTACTACTCAATGGTAAAAAGCTAAAAGCTTTTCCTTTAAGATCAGAAAAAAGACAAAAATGGCCATTCTCACAACTCTTACTCAAAATGGCATTGGAAGCCCTAGCCAGAGCACTAGGGCAAGGAGAAGTAAAAGGCATCCAAATTAGAGAAGAAAAATCTTCTGTGTTTGCAGACGACATGATCTTATATAGAAAATTCTAAACACTCCACCAAAACACTGTTAGAGCTAATAAATGAATTCAGTAAAGTTGCTGGATACAAAATCTATACACAAAAATCAGGTGTGTTTCTATAAGCCAAAAACTAACTATCAGAAGAGTAAATTAAGAAAGCAACCCATTATATCAAAAAGAATAAAATTAACTAAGGAAGTAAAAGATGTGTGTACTGAAAACTATAATACATAGATGAAAGATAATGAAGACACTAAATAGAAGGATATTCTTTGTTCATAGATCAAAAGAACTAATATTCTTAAAAAGTCCACCCTACCCAAAGAAATCTACAGATTCAATGCAATCCCTATCAAAATTCCAATAGCATTTGACAACAGAAATAGAAAAAAATAACCCTAAAATTTGTACTAAAACACAAAAGAATCTAGATGGCTCAAGCAATCTTAAGAAAAACAAAGATGGAGGCATCACAGTTCCGGCTTTCAAACTATATTACAAAGCTATCGTAAACAAAACAGCATGGTATTGGCATAAAATCAGACACATAGATCCATGGAACAGAATAGACAGTCCACAAGTCTGTGCATATATGGTCAGTAAATTTTCAACACAGGAACCAAGAATATACAATGGGGGAAAGAACAGTCTTCAGTAAATGGTGCTGAGGAAATTGGATACCCGCATGTAAAAGAAAGAAACAAGATTCCTATCTTACAATATACACACAAAAAAAGCAAATACAAATGGATTAAAGACTTAAATGTAAGGCCTAAAACCATAAAATTCCTAAAAGAAAATATAGGGTGTAAGCTTCTTGACAATGTCGTTGGCAATGATGTTTTGACACCCAAAGTCAACAAAAGCAAAAAAAAAAAAAACAAAAACAAAACAAAACAAACAAAAAAAAAACCAAGTAGGACTACATCAAGCTAAAAAAAATGTCTGCATAGCCACAGAAACCAAGAATGAAATGAAAAGGAAATTTATGAAGTGGGGAAAATATATGTAAATGATAAGGGGTTAATATCCAAATAGATACAGGAACTCATACAACTCATTTGCAAATAAATAAATAAATAACCCAATAAAAATTAAGCAAAGGAGGGGTGCCTAGGTGGCTCAGTCGGTTAAGCATCTGACTCTTGGTTTCGGCTCAGGTCATAATCTCATGGTTTCATGAGTTTGAGCCCTGCATTGGGCTCTGCACAGCTGGCAGCGCAGAGCCTGCTTAGAAAATTCTCTCTCCCCCTCCTCTCTCTCTGTCCCTCCCCAACTCATACTGTCTCTGTCTGTTTCAAAAGAAAGAGATAAACTTAAAAAAAATTAAGCAAAGGACCTGAATAAACCTTTTTCCAAATAAGACATACAAATGGCCAATAGGTCCGCAAAAAGGTACCAAACATCATTAATCATCAAATGCAAATCAGAACCACAATGAGGTATCTGCTGACACCTGCTAGGACGTCTATTATCAAAATGACAAGAGATAACAAATACTGGTGAGGATGTGGAGAAAAGGAAACCCTTGAATGCTGCTGGTGGGAATGCAAACTGGTGCAGCCATTCTGGAAAATAGTACAGAGATTCCTTAAATAGTTAAAAATAGAACTACCCTATGATCTGGCAATTCCACTTCTGGGTATTTACCCAAAAGAATTGAAAACAGGATCCCAAGAAATGGAAACAATCCAAATACACAATGAGCAGATTTTTAAGAATGTGGTCTTTGTATATAGTGGACTATTACTGAGCTTAAAAAAGGAGGGGTGCCTGGGTGGCTCAGTTGGCTGAGCATCCAACTCTTGATTTTGGCTCAGGTCACGATCCCATGATCCATGCTCAGCGTGGAGACTGCTTGGGATTCTCTCTCTCCCTCTGCCCCTCTATCCCTCTCCCACCCCCTCTCTAAAATTAAATAAATAAATAAATAAATAAATAAATAAATATTTAAAAGATAAAAAAGAAGGAAATTCTGCCATGTGTGGCAACAAGAATGAGCCTGGAGGACATCAAGCTAAGTGAAATAAGCTAGTCAGAGAAAAGACAAATATTGCATGGTATCACTTACATTTGGAAAATAAAAGAAAGAAAGAAAGAAAGAAAGAAAGAAAGAAAGAAAGAAAGAAAGAAAGTCAGTCAAACTCATAGAAACAGAAGAGTGGTTGTTGCCAGGGGCTAATGGATGAAGGAAATAGGGAGAAGCTGGTAAAAGGATACAAACTCTGTTTTTTAAGATGAATAAAGTATTAAGATCTAATATATATATAACAGTGACTATAGTTGATAATACTGTGTTGTATAATTGAAACTTGCTAAAAGAGTACAATTTAATAATTCTCACCACGAAATTAAAAATTAAAAAATGATAAAAGTGCTGAAGAAATTTAATCACCCAAGTAGAAATTAAAAACCTCTACCCTAAAATCTAAACACATTTGAGAAATGGACAGTGGTGATTATTGCACATTGTGAATGCACTTAAAGCCACTGATTTATACCCTTAAATGGTTAAAATGACAAATTCAGTATTATGTATATTTTACCACAATAAAAAAAATGTTTGTTAGAAAGAAGAAAGAGAAAAAGAATGAGAAAGAGGAAGAGGAAGAGGAAGAGGAAGGAAGGAAGGGAGGGAGGGAGCACTTGAGAGGGAGGTAGAAAGGAAGAGAAGAATGAAGGAAGGAAGAAAGGAGGAGAGAATGAGGGAGGGGGGGAAAGAAGGAAGAAAGGAAGGAACGGAACAAACGAATGTAGGCTCAGAGAGGCCAAGTGACTTGCTAAAGTTCACATACCTGGTAAGTAGCAAAGTTCATGTTTGAAACCAGGTCTACTTTACTTCAGAAGTCAAGTTCTTCTCCAGATGCCATGCTAGCTCCCATAAAACACTTCTCTGAGCCAAAGAGATACATAGATGCCTTCATTACAGGCCACTATAACCCAACTCTAAATCAGCTTCTCAGTGGTGCTAAGGAAGAGATGTGCAGACTAGATCTAGCCCTCTATTTTCTTCCTCCACTATAACGAACCAGCTGGACAGAATATGAGAAGTCAGTATGGGCTACAGATATCTTGGTGTGGGTTAAAGGCTGGCTGGCAGGCATGAGTGGGATTATCCCAGGCAACCGATTCCAACTCATGGGGACCAGAGCAGGACTCACTCAAAGCATCCCATTCCCAGAACCATGCAACAATTGCTTCACTCACAAGGAAGACTATGTTCTGCACTCACAAGAGAGAGATGAAATTCTTTTCTCTCTAGCTTCCATCACTGACCCCTAAAGTTACTATATCGTCCCATAGTTTATCAAACTATAAAATAATGGGTAAAAGAGCTATTAAGTCAGTTGTATGGGAACAATAGCAAAGAAATTAAAATCTTGGAATTTAATACAGCTTTCCAGAGTGAAGAATACATTTCCCTTAAAGAAAAGTAAATTACTAACTTCATCTTTCTATTAATTGCCCTTTGAACAATCTTTCAGGTTTTAGTAGAACTGATTTTAATGGCTGGACATGTTGTGATATATGAAGTCTCCCCATCTCAAAAACATTCCACAACAGTGTTTTTTCAGTGCCTCCAATTTCATGTTTTGATGTTCATTTGTTTGGATTAAGCAAAATGTATTCATCAAGATCGGTGTTGGAAAAGACAAAATTCTGGGCAAGATACTGAATATTCATTGCCTTTATGGGAATTATTTTATTTGAAATCATTTGGTATGAGCACAAGGACCTAATATGAAATGAAATATGATAGATTCACAGATCTTTACCCCTTAGACAAACTCTTTCTGAAAGACTAACCTAGTCTCCCGAAGCCCAACAAAGCTGATGTTATGTTGACATCTTTATGGTATGGGCCGTTGTCTCAGGTCTGCATGGAAAATAAGCTGAACTGCGCCTAATCAACATGTTGTATAGCAGCACCTAGTGCCTCCCCTAAACGTGTTCTCCACCATTATGATCATAATTCCTAATGCCTTAGGCCAGGGGACAATAGACTTTTTCTACACAGAGTCAGAGAGCAAGTATTTTACACTTAGTGGGGTAGCTATTCAACTCTGTCACTGTAGCACCAAAGCAGTCTTAGGCAATACATAAACAATGGGCATGGTTAAGTTCCAATAATACTTTGTTTAGAGAGACTAATATTTGAATTCCTCTTGTTTTTAAGGTATCACAATGTAGTATTATTTTTATTTGTTTTTCAACCATTTAAAAATGGTTTTAGCACACGGGCTATACAAGTACAGGGGGCATTACTGGATTTGCACTGGATTTACACTGGATTTGGTGTATGGGTCACATTCTGCTGCCCCCTGCCTAATGGCCACTGCCTACCTGCCCCCTCCCAACTATAAGCTCCCATTACCTTTTGCTGACCTAGCTGCACCAACACTCAGCTTTCCCCCTAGACCAAAATCCGCACTCACGCTCTGAGTCATGCTTCCATGAGCTGTCCCTTGCCTGAACCACCCCAGTCCCAGGATGTCATCCCGGCATCTGTCCTTGGTGGTTGGCATGCTCATGTGATTCCCTGTAGCTTCAGTAGTAGGAAAGCAAACTAAAGGGCTGCCAAATATTGTGATTCTTCATGTCTTAAAAAGATCTGCAGTTTAAGAGTGGCCAAGCTACAGCTTGCCCAATGGACAGACATGCAAGATGCCCAAGCTGGGCTTCTTCCAGAAGAGAATGCAAAAGAATCCACCATTTCACTTTTTTTTGCCACAAGACCAGTGAGGAAGCATGTGTCCCGTAAAGAAGGAAACTGACATTTCCAGCAGGGAAAAAGATGCACCAAACCCATCTGGTCAGTGCAATCTGGCCAGGCCCATGTGGCTATATTCATGTTGCCTAAAGCAACAGTTTACCTCCGGGTTGGAAAATGGCAGCAATAAAAAATAAATGGAATCCAGCCAAAAAGATGACTCTCAGTAAAAAGAGACTTTGCGTCAGAAGAAATGGGGTGGGGGGAATATTTATATACCTAGAGAGAGAGAAAGACATTATCTTCTTCTCCAACACATTTTTCTGAAGTTACACATCTATGGTTTCTATTTATTCCCATTGGAGGGAAAAACAAAAACCCTGAGATTTATGAGCAGTGTTGTTTATTTATAATCCAAAAACTCTCCTCATACCATATGGTTGGGAAATTTACAGAGAGACAAAGTGAGAGGAAATTGCCTGCTTAATTCAATGGCCTTGGCAAAGCTTGCAGGCAGAGATGGCATCCCAAAGTCTACCTCCAACACATGGGTAGGCATCTTCAGGCATGGAGGCATGCATGCAGAGAGCAGAGGGAACTCTTGGCTTGCCAGCAAAGCCACGAGTCGGTGCAGTGGGAATGAGAAGAGCCGACGAGACCAGCCCCGGAAGGGGACTCATTTCTCAATTCTACAGACTGAGACACAGATACAGAGAATGAGACAGGAAAGGAGGGTGAGGGCAGAGAGACGCCGGAGCAAGCAGTTCTCTGGACAAAGAAAAAGGACACACGGTGTCTGAGCGTTCTTATGAAGGCAAAGTGTACCCAGGCCTCTGCAACACTTTTGTCCAATTATCCTCCTTCTCAGTGTTAGTGGGAAATAAGTAGGAATTTCTGATTTCGTTTCTGCCGCCCAGCAAGCTTCGCAAAGAAAGGCAATCACTCACTGCCTTTGAGGAAAAGACACAAATTCACCCCTGATGTTTTTCCTTTACGCTCTACCTCCTTCCACTTTCAGACTTAATGACAAACAGAAAGCCACGCCTGGGTGACTCAATCGGTTAAGCACCGGACTCTGGATTTTGGCTTGGGTCTGGATCTCACGGTTCGTGGGTTGGAGCCCTCAATTGGGCTCTCTGCTGTGAGCACACAGCCTGCTTCGGATCCTCTGCCCTCCTCTCGCTCTCTGACCCTCCCCCACTCAAGCGCACTGCTCTCTCAAAAATCAACCTTTTTTTAAAACAACAAATGGAAAGAAAGGAAACATTGAGGTTGAAGACATTAATGCAAATGAAAATAGTGTGCAGATATGGAAAAGCACTGAAAAGGAAGAAAACAGTAAATATAAATGGCATGAGAAGCAAGGACAGACGGAAGCTCAGCTCTTTGAGAAGGTGTTTGCTAACAACTGGCCGCAGTGCTCCCTCCACTTGATGCCCACAGCCCACAGGACCTGTCCATACCACACTGGGGTCCCACACCTGCTGCCTGTGGTGTTAGCTGCCTCTTAATATGCACACAGCTCCTCCTCACGTTCCCCTCCCACTTCCGTTTGGATGGCTCCCAAAACTTAGTCCCCACCAGTCTCTCCTGTGAGCTCCAGTCCCACATTCCAAATGTTGCATGATGAACCAGGGCCATTGCAATCCCAGGATGCTAACACTGAGCTGGGTACCTCCCCCACCAGAGCACTCCTGCATCTCTCTCTCCACCCCTACCTCCTCCTCCTCTGCCATTCCCCATTTCTGTAATGGGACCCAACCCTCTAACTTGCCCAGGTCAGAAGCGTTACAACCATCATGAGTGTTCTCTCCCTCACCTCTAATCGCAGCCAGGTCCTGTCCCCACTTTGCTTCAGAAATACGTCTTGCTGGGAACCTGGGTGGCTCAGTGGATTAAGTGTCAGACTTCAGCTCAGGTCATGATCTCAGGGTTCATGGGTTCATGCCCTGCTTTGAATTTTGGGCTGACAGCTCAGAGCCTGGAGCCTGCTTCAGATTCTGTGTCTCCCTCTCTCTCTGCCTCTCCCCACTCATATTCTCTCTCTCTCTCTCTCACTAATCAATACATATTAAAAAAATTTTAACAAGGAATACCTCTTGCATTGGTCCGTCCACCCTCCCTCCCTCCCTCCCTTCCTTCCTTCTTTCCTTCCTTCCTTCTTTCTAAACAACCCAAGTTCCACATCATGGGCTGCCTGGGCTACTGTAATACTCCCTGACCTTACTGGCCACCTCCAGACATCTTCCCTCCTCAGTCCAGGGATCAAAGTGGTGTCACATCCACCTTCCTGAAGCATAGCTGTGAGCACAAAGTCATTTTCCAGCTCAAGAATCTTCACTGTCCCATATTTACTATAAAAGAGAATTCTGGTATTCCATACCCTGTCTGCACTCACCATCACCACCGCTCACACCCAACCCAGGGGGAAGCACACAGTTGAATCTCAGTAATTGCTTGATGATGGAGTGGCTGGTGACTGAAGAATACTGAGAAGAGCTATATGCTTCTTCTGCTTCTTCTTCTTCTTCTTCTTTCCCTCTATGGCTATTTGGGAGGAATGCTGCCATTGAGAGAACCCGTGAGCTTATAAAACTGAACTGATTTGACAGTTACAAGTGTGTAAAACAATGATAAGAACGCAGAGGGTAGAGAGAAGAAAGGAGATTACACCGGAGTTCATGACAAATAACAGGGAGGAAGCCCAGTCAGTGAGCAGCCAGAATAATTAAGAGGATGACCCCGAAAGGAAGTGAATAAAACCTGGGTGAGCCAGGGAAAAGTAATTTATTGACAAGGAGTAGAGACGTAGCTAAACAATGAAATGAATTTGTCGGGTAGGAGTGCTGTGGAAAGGTAGCAGGGAACAGGTGCTGGAGAGAGGCATAAATTTGCCACAGGAGAAAACCTGAGGTCCTTATCAGAATGGGTGAAGGAGAGTCTCAGAAGAGCAGAAGGCTGACCAGACTACTAAGTGCGACAGGGTTTGCCTGAGAAGGAAATAATTGGAAAAGCAAGGAGCTGCTGTTCATCCCGCCATTGAGACTGCTGGCTTCCTTTCAACATACAGAACAGGGCCGGTAAGGAATCTCTAGCATCTAGAAGGAAATGAGCCCTAATTCATTGACACAGACTCTACAGAAGCATCAGTTAAAGGTCTCCATACCAGGGGACTGGGTGACCAGAAGTCAGACGAGGCACAAAGGAAGGACAAAAGGTCTGTTGTATGTCAGAAGCATTGAAAACAACCAGTACCTATCACTGATAGACTTTGAAAGCCAGGAAATCACACTACAAGTGACATCAAACCATGGTGAACTATGCCCTCCCTTGTTCTGAATGCCAAAGCTGACAAAGCAGACAGCATGGGGACTGGATGGAAGAGACCATTGTCATCAGTTGCTCTAGACTCAGAATGAGGTTATACTTTGTGTCTGGCAATGCCCAGGAGACTGGCTCACTGCCCTTGGAGATTCAACTCCCAAGTACCTACTGAGTATCTACATCGGCTTTCAATCATGATCCTACTTCATAGACACAAATCCCAACAAGCGTGAGCTGTATACCTTCCCACAATTCTTAGCCCAAATCAGCCATTCCATGAGTGATAAAGCAAACAAAATCACAGCTCATGTGAAGCTCACAATCTACAGTGGAAAAAAAAAACAGCAAACGAGTATTCTAATAAGCAAATTCAAAAATGGAAATTATTGAGCATGCCGAAGGAAATAAAGAGGAAGTATGGCAGAGACTATTGGTGGCAAGTGTCTTTTAAGAGGAGATGCCACTGAGGCTGGACCTAAAGAGCAAAGGCGTAGGATGCCTGAGCACTGCAGTTGGAAAAGCATCTGTAAGGGCCCTGGAGCAGGAAAGAGGTTGACCAATACAAGAAAGTGAACGAGGGAGAGAAAGACATGTGGAAAGAACACACAAGTGGTAAGGACACACTATGTGGCCCAGCCTCCTCTCTCTCACCAAGGACACAACATGGAAGAAAGGAACTAACACAGACTGAGTGTGTCCTATGTCTCAAACACTGGAAGAGGTATTTTTCAACCACAGCCTCTGCTTTTGCCTGTAGAAGCCTACAGAGAGAACTAGCATATATGGAACAGAATGGTCAATCATGGGGGTGCCTGGCTGGCTCAGTTGGTAGAGCATGCAACTTTGGACCTCAGTGTTGTAAGTTTGAGCCCCATGCTGGGTGTAGAGAATGGTCAGTCATGTTGGATAAAAATAATGATCAGTCATGTTGGATATATTTGTGTTGATCTTGATTTGGTAAGTTCGTGTGTGACACATGTCATTTTGCACTGTTCCTCAACCAAAATAACACCTGATTCCAATTAGCCAAATGCATCTCCCCAAATATAGCATGAGCTAGTCCATTATTACTAGGTTTTTCTACACTTAAAACCCAGGTTTCCTAACACTAGAGATGGACAGAATCCCAAATGGACATCTTAACCACCAAAGCAGAATTTTAAAGGGACACACCAACCCAGTACATATTTTTACACTATCAAACAATAAGAGTTGTAAAACTTAAAACGAGAGTCTTCACAAAATACCCATGCCAACACACAGTCTACATCATCTTCCCAGGGGTCACAATCTTGTCTACAGAAAAATGCATTTAACAAATAAGGAGCAAAGAAGAGGCAGGAAGACTCTAGGACCTTCCCTCTGTTTGTGATTTAAATCTTATCATGAAAGATCCAGAAGCCAAACCATTGCCTGTGGAGTCAGCAGTTGCAGGGTGTGAAATGACTAAAAGAGCACAAACATGGAAGAAAGAAGTCTGGGGACCAGCACCGGTCCTGCCTCTAAACTGGCTGAGTAAGCCTTAGGTAAACACACACCTCTTTTGACCTCAGTTCTGTAAGATATAAAATAAGGTATAGATACTTCTGATTCTGGACATGACAGAGTAAAGAGGACTGGATCAACCCCCCCCACTCCCCCCTCCCCCACGAAACAACTAAAAAATAAATAAATAAAATATATAAAAACAATTATTTTGAAATCATTGGACATCAAGCAATGAAGACCAGTGATCCCTGACAGACAAGAAGCAAATGAGGCAAGTGTTCCAGTCATCCCAGACCAATGCAGAAGGAAGGCCTCTAGGCCACATGCAGGGAAGGAAACTGAGGCAAAGCCCAGTGATCTCCCAGAGTTGAGCTGATGCCATGGCGAGCGTGAGCAGGCCAAGGTGGGTCGAGTTTGCAAGTACGGGAGAAGAGACAGCTACATAAGTAGACAGAACTCCAGAGGAATGCAGAAGATCCTACTCAAGTCTTCAGCTGAGTATTAATCAGTTCACCCATGTGAAGAAACCGCCCAAGGCTGGAGAAAAAACCACCTGGAAAGATTAGACAACAATCCCAGAAGCTCACACAGGGTCACTAATAGTTACTCTTCCCACCAGCCAGAGTAGTGACCCTCACGGAGCATCAGGTAGAATACTTGAGAAATGCTCTGCCTCAGTCACAGGGCAAAATTAGCCCTACACAAAATGCTACCTGATCCTACCTTCTAAAGATTAAAATCAACACCGGAAAGAATTCAACCATTTCTAAGTGACTTAAGTGTGTCTCAGAAAAAAGCTCAACAATATTTGTAGGAATTCAAAAAACATCTACCACCCAGTAAGATAAAAATCATAATAGCTGGCATCAAATAAAAAATTATTTGGCATGACAAAAGCAGAAAAATACAACCCATAATGAGAAGAAAAAAAAAATCAATCAATCTAAACTACTAGGTCTCAGCTAGGAGTGATTTCTCACCCCCTCCAACCTGAGACCAGTAGTCAAGGTCCGGAGAAATTTCTAATTGTCATGACTGAAGATGCCACTGGCATGTAGTGGGTGGTGAACAAGGATTCTGCCAAATATCCTACAACGCACAGAAAATCCCCCCATAACTAAAAATTAGCCAAGCCAAGATTTAATATTACCACTGTGGAGAAATCTTTCTCAGAAATGACACAAATGAGAGAATTAGTAAAAAAGGACATTAAAGTAGCTATTATAACTTTATTCCATATGTTCAAGAAGCCAGAAAAAATGTACATGTTAATTATATATTTGAAAGATATGAAAATCAGACACAAATCAAACTTCCAGAGACAAAAACTACCATTTCTGAGTTTAATGAGAGTTATGGCAAATTTGACACTGAAGAAGGCACGTGAAATTAAAACCATGATAATATCAACAGTACAAATGAAATACAGAAAAAAAAAACTGGAAAAACGTAAATAGAACATCAGTGTGCTGCAGGACATCAGGTGTAATTAGAGTCCCCAAAGAAAATTGGCAGTGGGGGTTGGGGTGGGAGGCAAACATATTTGAAAATGTAATAGCTGAAAATTTTGAAAATTTGATGAAAACTATAAACCAACATCCAAAAGGCACAAAAATTCTCAAGCAGAAGAATCATGACTAAAACAACATCAAAGCACATCATAATCAAATTGCTTAATACTGGTAATAAAGACATAAAAATACAGAAAGAAAAAGATATATCACAAAGAGTGGAGCAAAGACATGTATGACAGCAGACAAGAAAGCGAAGCAGTATTTTTAAAGTATGAATGAAAAACAAAAACAAACAAACAACAACAACAACAAACCTCTAAATGATGCCAGATGGAAATCTGGATCTACACAGAGGAATGAAGATCAAAGAAATGGTTCTCACACCATATGTGAGATGGCAAAATGTCACTTGATTCTAGACTGTGAACATTTTGAGGTACATGCTATAAACCCAAAAGCAACCATAAAATAACACAATTAAAGAATTATGTCCAATAAGCCAAAAAAAAAAAAAAAAGGTACAACGAAATAACAAAACTCAATCCAAAGGAGGAAGAAAAAGAAAAAATGGAATGAGGGAACTATGAGACAAGTAGAAAACAAAGAGAAAGGTGATAGACTTAAACCCAAACCTATCAATAATCACATTAAAAGTAAATGGTTCAAACATTCTAAAAGACAGAGACTGTCAGACTGGATAAAAAAGCAAGACCCAAAGATGATGTCTACAAGAAATGTGATTTACATTAAAGACACAAGTAGATTAAAAGCAAAATGATGGGAAAAGATGTACCAATCAAGAGAAATCTGGAGTGGCTATACTAACATCAGGAAATGTGAGTTTCAGAGCAAAGTATATTACCATGGATTAAGAAGACCATTGCATAATGATAAAGTACTCAATCTTTCCAGAAGACAGAACTCTCTTAATGCTTATGCATCTGATAATAGAATTGCAAAATATATGAAATATAATAAGGTACAGGCAGGGCTAATATTCAACCATAATAATTTTAAAATAATGGAATTTGGTAACTTGCTGTTGCTCCAGACTCCCCAACATCTCCCAGCCATCTCTCCTCTCCCCCAGGATCTTCCCCAACTCAGAAACTAAAAAGGTAATTATCTGTACACCATGCTGTCTCCTTGCTCGGTTCCAACCCTGTAGCCTCTACCTACCCTGACAAATTGATATCAATTGCTTAGTATTTTGAATACAACCTCTAGGCTTGGATAAAAGTGATCTCTCAATCTCTTGCCATTTATAAGGTTTTATCATTTCATTTATTCAAGCTGGCTTCACACTGAGAAAATGTTGAGTGGTGGAGAGGTATTTAAGAGCAAAGAAACAAGAATGGACAACATCCTCACTTTGCACGGGCAGCACGTGCAGAGCACCCATTTGAAAAACACAGAAAACAAAGGCTTCTTCCACTGGGCCCTTTTGCATTTCTCACTGAACACCACGAAGTCTGATGCCCTACAGCAAAATACAAGCAAGTACAATCCTTGGGATCAACCAGCCCATGAGTCTCGTGGCCCAACCACTCAGCCTGTCACTTTGCTCTGGTGGTAGCTAGGGATTTATGGATTTGATTTCAACGTTTAATTTTCAGTTTTATTCCCAGTACCAGGGGAATAAAAGTCAGAGCAAAATCGTTTAAAAGAGGTTAACTGTTACAATTGTCTGAGACTCTAAAAAGTGAAAGGAAGGGGAACGGTTTTACAATGCTCACTAAAAGAAATCTATGATGTCTCAATGCCGTGAGCAAGAGGAAAAGAGGTCCTGGGGGAAAGCACAGCTTCCCAGCCACCTTCAAAAAAGCAGACCATAAACCCAAACTCTGAGAAGCACTCTCATTGGTCTCATGCTGCGTCCACGGGCTTGCCACTCCCCATGCTGCTGGGAAGGTGCAGGAGATAAGGGAAGTGACTTGCCTTGCACTAAATGTGCAAGCATCTGTACTTGGGCAGTCCGTGCGGGTCTGGCCACCGCACATCATGCCAGATGCAGCAGAACTTAAAACATTCACAGAAATGTGGATAGAACAATTAAGTAACAAAGATGTGGAAGAGGGAAGCATGATTCTCAAAACTTGTACTGTTTGAAAACAATCCAGTTCATGTGGGATCTAATAAAATTCGGGACAGGAGCCACACACCGTGAATATCACTGCCTGGAGATCTTGGGGCAGAGAGAAAATCCTCAGGTAAGCACCCCACAACCTGACACAGAGCAGCAATTCTACCCCTTCCCATAACTGAACTCCTGTCTAGGAGCTGCATTCTATGTAACAAACATGCAGGAGCATCCTAACCCATCAGTGGAAATTTGAAAGCCCTCTAAAATCTCCATCTTCCCACCCTCCATGTCTGTGACTGTATCTCTGATTATTCCTCTGCACTCTCACTCCACACCAGTAGAACTGAATGGGCCCAAGTCTCTCACAAAGCCATGTTCATTTCTGACCCAAGCCCTTGTTCATGCCATACCTCTTTCTAGAATGTTCTCTATGACTCCTCCCTGCACAGCTCTTTCCTAACCAGCCTTTCACCCTTGGCCCAAGCTGTTCCCACCCAGGGAGACTTTCCCAATCAGTCCACAATGTTTTTTGTTTTTTTTTTTATTCTGAAGTCCTTTGGCATTTATAAACAGTGAAGTGTCTATGCCATTTGCTCAAATAGGGCTTTAAATTCTCATATAATTACTGCTTATGTGAATCCTTTATCTCCCCAACTAAATCATAAATTCCTATAAAATGGACACTCTAGAATAAATACTTTCCCTACTATGCTTAGTGGGGTATTCATTAAATTACTTGCTAAACAAAGAAATTTGAATTGCTAGGATAACCCAGACCCTGCCACCCAAATGTTCCCTTTGGATAACTTTGTCAACCCTCACTGCCACTGAGCTCACAGACAGGAAAGTGGGTAACTCGCCTGTGTTCCAGTCAGATTACTTAAAAAATTGGATGAAGAAGATGGTGAGTAAACTGGGGGCGGTGGGGGGGGGGGGAAGGGAACCCTCTAAATAAGCCTGAAAGGTGTCATCATAGATAAAAGTAAACATTTTATTCAGGAAATCTAGGAATAAAAATTTTCTCCACTGAGTTGCAAATTTTACATATCAGTTTAAACAAATAGCACAATGGCAAAGAGGCTGTATCTAACATGCCATTTCCAGTCAATACCTAGTGACTATCTTGTACTCTTACCTAAAGGATTATAATTCTAAATGTATGTTTAGGGAAAAATACATAATATATACAGGTAGATATCTATATCTATAGCTCTACACTTCTAGAATGTTCTCCATGACAGTATTTTTGTATATTATATACATTATTATATATAATGTATATTAGACATATATATATATATATATATATATATAAAATTTATTTCTTACATGGCCTCAAAGCATATTCTATGTATGTGCCTATTCTAAACAAAAGGAAATACATATAAAATTAAGTCTCTAAAGTAAATGGAATGAATTCACGAATTATCATTTTAACAAAGGTATTCAAATTCAATTTCCAAGAATTTTGAAAAGAGACGGGGCGCCTGGGTGGCGCAGTCGGTTAAGCGTCCGACTTCAGCCAGGTCACGATCTCGCGGTCCGTGAGTTCGAGCCCCGCGACAGGCTCTGGGCTGATGGCTCGGAGCCTGGAGCCTGTTTCCGATTCTGTGTCTCCCTCTCTCTCTGCCCCTCCCCCGTTCATGCTCTGTCTCTCTCTGTCCCAAAAATAAATAAAAAATGTTGAAAAAAATTTAAAAAAAAAAAAGAAAAGAGAGAAGCAGGACTTGAATAAGAATTTTGGAGCTGTTGATGAGAAAGGAATCCAAATAGATTTTGCTGCCCCCCAAATGAAAGCTTCCATCCCAACTCCATTGGATCATGTTACTTTTACTGGAAAAAAATTATTAAAGATACATTTAAAGACTATGGAACAGGGAACCAAAAGATAAATTCTACCCCTCACCACTGCTATCTAGCTGGGGTATCTGTGAGACCATCACCTGATACTTCCGGACCCTCTGCTGTCCAATCTGTTCAATGGGAGGAATGCCTAGTTTGTCTTTTTGGCTCTGAGATTCTTGCTTTACTTTGAACATCACCAAATAACCGGTCACAGAGAACAGGTAAACCTATATTCTCTCTCTCTCTCTCTTTGCTCTCTCTTTTCTAACCATTCTGTTGACATTGCTATCTTTGCTATTCGGCTTCAGATCATATGAACCAAGAGAAATTCTTAGAACAATTAAGGAAGAAAGTAGAAATCCTACAAAGTTCAGAGAACGCTAAAGTATACCCAAAACTTTCCCAGGATAATGGGATATTCATCCTTCCTATGTTCCAGCTAGTCTGATGCAGCTATCTGACTTACATCATACACCTCGTGTAAGGAGGATGGCATGGGAATGGGAGAGAAGCAAAAAGAAACAAAAAAATTATTTCTTGGTTATAAATTTTATATTTGAAGAACCTTTTTCTCCTGAGCCTTAATACCCTGCAAGCATTTTAAAAGATTGGTAGCCATTAACATTTTTCTAATCCTAACAAAATTAAAATGCATAAAGATATACATTAAAAGCTGTATATATTGAAATTGAAATACAAAAGAAATACAAATTTGCATTTGTATACATTAAAAGCTCTATATATTGAAATTGAAATACAAAAGAAATACAAATACAAATTTCTATATATTGAAATTGCAATACAAAATTAAAACCCATAAAGATATATTTTAAAAGTCCTACTATATTGCCACAAGGAGCACCTACACAGCAGAGTCTGTGGAATAGAAAGGAATGTTTTGAACATCTTTAACGTGCTTCTTGTGCACTTAAAACTCAAGTGTATATGCCCTCACGAAGCTACTAAGTCTCCCTGACAGCATAAACTGGAATCTGCTGTCCTTGAGATCTTTGTTAACATGACCCTGAAAAAGGCCAAAACGCGTGATTCCAAAATGTGCAGTAAAGAGATATTGCTGACATGGGAGACTGCAGCCACTTGGCTGTAACTATGAGTGTCAGTAAGGGGACGTGGAGAAGATGCTTCCTGCATGGGTGAGCAGCACTTCAGTCTCCCTTTTGTCAGCCTGGCTTTGGAGCAGAGATCAGCCTGGTCACTATATTCCAGCCCCTGGCATGGTGCTCAGCATTTAGTGGATTCTTGGGAACTCTCTGTCAAAATACTGACTTAGAAATTTACTACTAGTCCACTCACAATTTCCTGACCTCCTATCAACTTCAATGAAGCAGAAGAAATGGTGTGAGAAAACAATCTATAAGCAAGAAACGCAAGGGATGCTCTGGGCAAAGACACTAGTCTAGGTCTACTTTGATTGGTAGCAAGCATGCCTGGAGGAAGATGGAAGAAAGCAAAGCTAGAAAGGTATGTGGGACCAGATTATGAACAGCTTTGCTGATAGGCACCATTTTTTTTACCCAAATTACTACTTATGGGAGTTCAATACTTCATTTTGAAAATGTCTACTTTTCCTTACACCAAGATGTTCTATGAAATGTGATGGATTCTGTATCCATATTACGTCTTGAAAAGGTCACCTTCTGTCTATACCCAATGGAAACCCATCCCTCTTTTCTAAGACCAACCCATCACATACATCTCATACAGTATCACCTGATTATGCTTCCTAGTTTCCACATCTAATCTCATAATAACCAGCTCAAAACCTTTGCTGGCTCCCCAAAGTCTGCTGACTCCTTCCTTAACCTGGTATCCAAAGTCCACTATCCTATCTTCTCTCTGGATTTTACAGTATTATACTTAAAAGATCTCTCATAGGACATATTGATTTTTACCTAACAGATCCTGGATGTTGAATTGCTTTAGATCATTTGTTATGTCTTATTTTTTATTTCCTCTGACATAACCCAGTAGGTGGTAATCCCTCCATGTATGAGGAATGGATGAATGAATGAAGTGATCAAAGCATACTTATGCTAACTTATCTCTTCTCATCTCTAAAGATCTACATCATCTGTATGAGCTAAGTCCTCCTGAATATGTTTGATTTAGCCTGCCATGAATACTTAAAAATATGAACTTGAATGACTTCAGAGGGCATATAAATGCTTTTGTTGACCACAGGCCTCACCCACCTCTACTACCTGTCCTTCTTTACTCATTTGTTCTTCTCTGTATACCTGGCTCTATAATCCTCAACATCAAATTTATAAACATTTGCATCATAATAGTAACTAACACTTATTGAGTATTGACTTGAGCGAGAACTTGTTCTAGGCACTTTTCATGTATTACTGCATTTTACACAATCCAGCAGCCAACAGTAAAGGTCTGATGCTATGCATTACATAGTTTAGTAGTGTTAGCCAGTATCCCCAACTGGACAGTAGAATCTACAAAAGAAGAGAGGCTGGCCCCCACTGTGGTTCACACACAGAAAGAACTGAAGGTATAGTTACTGCCTGCCTGAAGAAAAGGTACAATGTCTTCTTTAGGAAGTCCCTAAACTCCTGGAAAAGGTGGAGTATCAGTCTTAGGGGCCACTCTAACAAACTTACTTCCCAGCCTCCTCTGAATAAAAGAAGCTGAGTTTCCCCAATCTGGCTTCCCAAAATTTAACAGGCTCCAATTAAGAAGACTCTCACCTCCTTTCAGAGCCCTGAAATACTTACTAGGATCACCAATAAGAAATAGGGCATTCCCCACAGATATTAGCCCCAGTTGACTGTTTTGAACAACATCTTGGAAAGACTTGACCCAAAGAGCCATTTTTCTTAGCTCAGACTCTCCACCAAGCTTTTCGTGATGCTAATAAATGAGGTAAAGTCTAAGGTTCTGCCTTTAAAAATACATATTTCAGAATTGTCTTTATCTTCCCTTCATTGCCAGTGAATCACTCACAGTGTCCTCATAGCCTTTGTGCAAAGGCACTTAATCTTCTCGTCTAATGACACCATCTACGGAAAGAAGCCGCAGTGTCTCCATTCACCAATAGCCAGATCAATCATGTGTCTCTAAGAAAATGAAGTCATACCAAGCTGGTTTTTAACATTACTGAGGGGTGTCGTTAAGACCTCAGAGAGTCCTTCTGTGGATGGGCTCTGATAGCTTGTGATTAATTAGGTAGCTCTTTCCCGGAGATGCCTTCCCCGCCTCTGCTGTCAAACCTACTCACCCCAATGTGGAGACTCCTGAGCTCCCCAGACCTTGTGGCAACCAGAATGAGTGAGGTCCAGGAAAGTTCCCTACACCCACTGTCCTGCTCTGGAATAGAAAAATGGAGCCCTTACCCTGTCTATGGAGAACAGGTGGGACAGATGGGACAGCCACCTGTAACTTTAAAATGTACACCCTTCCTGCCTGTGATTCTGTGATGTTGGTCTCCTGAGGACCAGGACACCTTCTAGACTTCACTAGAAATCAGCAGGATTCTCTTTTAAGTAGAAGAGAGGGGTCAAGAGGAGAAACATTGTGCGACAATGAAATAGTGAATTAGTATTCTTTCTTCTAGTCCAAATGTTCACTAGCTCTTGTGATATCTGCAAAGATTCTCTCATCCCAAGCTGTGGATGGGAGAGGGCAGTGGATGGGGAGACTGGAACTGGCAGCTGTAATATGGAATGCGGCAGCACCAAATTGGAAGGCCGTCCAAAGAAATATAAAATCACAGTGTATGTTATGAACAAGGGAGTGGCCCTATGGATGCTTCTTCCCTAAATAGAATGTGCTTTATTTGGGCCCCAGTTTCTTTATTTGTAAAATGATTCTGTAGAATTCTACAGTTCTAGGAGATCATGTTCCTTCCCCATCACAAATGAGACCATATTTACTAGCATTTCCTTTCAAAACCATAAGCATTCTGATGAAGATACTTGTCGTCATAAGCTAATGCTCTACTAGTCATTCTTTTCTTTCTCATTCCAAATAATAGGTTCTGTTCTAATAATGGTCGAAAGCCAGGAGATCTCTTTTGACCGAGGAGATAGTCCTACTTTTGATAATGCATTGAAGCCAAACAAAAAAAAGTGACTTGAGAACCACTTTTATAATAAATCTGGACATTTTACAAACAGTTGGGTTGAGGACAAAGCAGAGGTAGAAAGTCAATCAGGTGTATCTCTACCCACAATTTGTTACAAAAGAAAATTCATATTTTTTCCCTACTCTAAAAAACTGGTATGCTGATCAGTAAGGGTGATCTGTTAAAACTCTTTGAAGGAGAATCTACAATTTTCAAAGGAGAATCTTCCTTCTAAATTTCACTGTGCATCCACTGAGCAGCTCAGCACCTCTAGCTTCCGATCCCATTTGGGGACAGACCTTTTCCCATCAGGGAATACAGATGCTTGCTGGCTGCTGAGGATGCAAACAGCTTTTATATCCCATCTGCTCCACATGAAAACCATGTGAATTCCTTAGGGTAAGTATCGTTGTTCCCATTTTACCAGTGAGAAAAACTGAGCCCAGACAGGGAGGTGGCTTGCCCGACACTACATAGCTCTTTGGAATGGAGGCGGAGCAAGCATCCAAGTCTGATAACACACCACATTCCTGGGCCTCTCTGCTCAGTCACTCTGCTTGGTTTTTGATAAAACTACCATAGACTTCTTCAATCATCAGTACATCAAAGACTTTGCCTTTATACCTTCCAATGTGGGTACTTATGTGTATTCGAATATAAGCAATTGAAAAATGAACACTGCCCACCCTTCTATTCTTTTTTTTTAAATTTTTTTAATGTTTATTTATTTTGAGAGAGAGAGACATAGACAAAGATTGAGAGGGGAAGGGCCAGAGAGAGAGGGAGACACAGAATCTGAAGTAGGCTCCAGGCTCCAAGCTGTCAGCACAAAGCCCGATGTAGGGCTCGAACTCACAAACCACAAGATCATGACCTGAGCTGAAGCTGGACGCTTAACCAACTGAGCCACCCCGGTGCCTGCCCACCCTTCTATTCTTAATATGAAGCTCCTTACATTGTTACTCTTTTTTTTTATTAAAAGAATTCTCTGTAATCAAGAAAAAAGGCCCAGACTCTGCGTGTTGTAGGTTCCCTCCCAAGTTTGATCTTTGCAATTGAATATTTCCATCTAAATGTTCCATCAATTCAATCAAAATGTTAATATTCTGATTACAAAGTATTGCTCTATGCATTGCTAATACATTTCTTTCCCACTTCTTTCCCCCAGCAAAGCACAGAGCTGGAGTTCACAAATAGGTAAGCCATTTTGGTTTAAGGGAGGCAACTGCACACGCCTATTGCCACAGTAATTGATCAGTAGAAATATTTCAGGTTATTAGACTACAATCTATACACACTCCCCCATATTCGGATCTCTTTTGTACTCTGTACAGAGCTACTGCACAGCTGCTAAACCTCTGTGTGTTTGTATTGATCACGGGGACCAGGAAACTAGCAGTTGTCCTTTAAAACCTGCATTAACCATGGGTTTAGTGATGTTATCAAAGAGTGTAACTGTTTTTTCATACTTTGCTGCATCAGTGATACTGAAGTTGAAGCAAATAAATAAAGTTTCAACTTTGAGGCATTATCTTCCAGGCTACAGAGATGATATATTTTAACGAGTCAGATTCAGAGAACCATTGTGGGAATTTTGAAAAATTAATCTCTTTCTCCCCTGCATGTACAGTGACAAACATGTGGTTTTGAAGGCCAATTGTGGCTCACATCACGGCATTCCCACCGCAGAGTGAATTGTCTATGATGAGGATCTTTTCAGTAATGACACCATCGATACGGGCCACCTCCCTACTTATCTGCATCTATAACGTTATAGGGAAAGGCAAGGGAGGACAGATTTCTGCAAGGGAAAGCAGAGATTTCTAATCTGGGTTTAGAGAATGTGCTCGAATGCTTGGCAAGAATGCCTCCTGCCCACAGATGGGCGGTGGAGGGTAGCCACTAGAGGCAACCGTGGAAGAGGTGACAACCTATGTGAGGATGTTCGAGGCACCAAGGAAGACCCTGACCTCAAAACGCTTCTCCCACCTGCTCTGACAACTATTTTAACACAAAGGTAAAGACTTGCATTCTGTAATGGGGCATCAAAGGCATGTATCACTGAAAGGCAGACCACAGTGATAAATTCAGTCATGCTTGAGTCAATACCAGCCAGCAGATTTGGACAGAGGAAAGGAAAGGCAGAGAGCAAGCAGCAGCCTTATGGGAGAGAGCAGTCCCAAGGAAGCAGGGAGCGCTCAGGGAAGGAAGATAAACCTTGATGTCTGATACTCTTTGTCTGTATCACTGTAGCAAGAAGAGCAAGGCAGCACGTGTTGCGAAGCCTCGAAGATCTCTTATAACCCCTATCACATTTTACTTCAGTCACTGGCTCATTTAGGCCACACGTGTCATTAAGTATCTAATAATCAGGTTAGGCTCTAAGGAATGTAAGGAGAAGACAAGGTAGGCTTTCCGTCCCCCAAGAACTTATAGCCTGGCCGAGGAGGCAACTTATAATTATTTAAATGTATTTATGAAAGCAAAAGGAAGTGAATCTAGGGTGGCCTGGGTCCTGGGGAGAGGGATTTGAGGCGTGGCATGTTCACCTGCCCCAGGGTATCAGCCAGGTTTACCACCACCACCTCCACCACCCTGCCAGAGAAAGAGGTGGCAGGTAAAATTCAATAGACTTCAACACGCTTCTTCTCGATGTTTCCACTCCTTGACCTTGCCCAGGGCCTCTGAACCGCGTTCTACAAGTTAAGGACATCCTGCTATGGGAAAAAAAAAAAAAAGGTGTGAAACCCAGTCTGTGCTCTGCTAGGCAGGCTGGGAGGCTCCGCTCAAGACCACATTTGTTCAACAGAAGGGGTAAATTCTCAAATTCACATGCAGGCTCCATCTTCTCACCAATGGGCCATGTCCAACTAGAGACAGTGCCTTTGTACAATTTAGACACATGCATGTGTTAGACAATGGGCTAGTGGTGGCCTGGGCCCACCGTCTTTTCCACATAAATTGCGACAGGCAGAATAATGGTCCCCAAAGATGTCCATGCCCTAATCCCTAGGATCTGAGAATATGCCACCTGTACAAGGGACTTTGTAGATGCAGTTCACTACAGATCTTGAGATGGGGATATTATCCTGGATTACAAGGTGGGCCCAATCTAATCACAGGAGTCCTTGAAAGTGGAAAACTTTCCCCAGCCATGGTGGATTCAGCGATACAACATGGGGCTGCCACTGCTGCCTTTAAAACCGAGGGAAGGGAATCATAAGCCAAGGAATACAATCAGCCATGGAGCTGGAAAAGGCAAGGCAAGAGATTCCTCCAGAGCCCCCAGAAAAGAACTCGGCCTACTATCACCTTGATTTTAGCCCCATGAGACCTGTAGCTTCTCACACATGGAACTGTAAAATAATAAACTAAATGTGTGGTAATTCATTACAGCAGCAATAGGAAATTGACATGACGGATATGATGACTATCCATCAAAATCTGCTCCTCCTAAAACTTTCCAAAATGTAATCCTCATATAGAGCAGACGTCTCAGGAAAAACACATTCTGAACAGTCTCTCATAACATGAAGCCATCCTTAAAAACCACCGATTCTGCTCGTGGAAACTGATGGAATAGGTTGGCGCTTCCCAGAGGCTCCTGGAGATTTGTCATAGCTTCAGGCTGAGTCCATAAAAGCAATCCATTAGGACGCTGCAGGCTGCAGTCAGTGGTGGCATCCCTGACCTACGTCCCTGGCTCTTCCAGTAGATTATGCAGTTCTCTCTAATCTGTTTATTAAAACCCTCCATATTTGGAATACATAAGAGTGTATTCCCCAGGCACTGAAGCATGACCGATGATGGTACAATTCTATGTACTTACATTCTAACCTACGTAATTGTACTACCTTTTTCACAAGTATTTCACAAGTATTTCATCATGTTAGTTTAAAACCTCTATAAAATCATTTGTATGGTAACATAGTATTTCATCCTAGGAGACAAATTACTTAACCATTCTCTGAATTAAGTTCATTTTTTTCTCTTATGAACATCTTCTACTAGTATATACATGTATATACATGTGTGCACGCAAACACACATACATTTATAGTTGAAGACAGAACCACCAGAGGCAAGAGTTCAAACTCCTTACAGGTTTTGAGTAAATCTTCTTGAACACCAAATATTTTATATGACAAATCGAGCCCTTTGCCCAAAATGCTTATATAATGGAATTCTCCATAGCCCAGCCCTACCACTCTCCTTTCCCTATCACAGCACCTTTTTGTTTCCTCTGCAGCATTTATTACCAGCTATAATTATACTGCTAACTCATTAATGTGGTTGTTATCTGCTTCTCTCACTAGCAGGTCAGCTCACCAATGGCAGAAACTATGCATGTCTTGTCCACACATGTACCCCCAAGGGCATAGCACAGTTCCTGGAACAGAGTATAGGCACAGCATCTTTGTTGAATGGACAAACATAGTCCTCCATGAAGATCTCCATGGACTATATACCCTTGTCCCTGAGTTAATGCTTAATAAAGACAAATTAATTTCATGAACAAATGCAACTGAAAAAAAATCTGTGTATATTTCCTAAAAGCTGGAGTTAACATAGACACTGGGATGACAGTAGAGATACATACTATCAGACTACCTGAAATCCTTTCTGGAAAACAGTAAGGCATGTGTGCATAAATAAGTAAAAATTGTTCAAAATAGAAGTGTTATTACCAAAAAGACCTCTTAAGAAAACCAACTTTATAACACAGGCATTATAGAAGATTTTCAAAGTCAAAATATTAAAAATACACTTCGTATGTGTTTTGAAAATTACAGGTAACAACACAGCAGGGACATGCTCTGTGGTATCTGAGTCCTTCCCCAGGAACTTCCTTCTTATCACCCCATATAAGTAGCCTTCCTTTCCTCTCTTGGCTGATTTTCTGTCTCTCATGTGGCATTCCTTTAGAAGACCTTGCCTTGAAATTATTAATGAACATCTTTCTCTTTTAGATTCCAGGCCCCTTGAGAGGGTGGCCAGTTTCTACACTGTTGATCCCCCATGCCTCGTCCAGGTCTCTACACACAGGCTTGAAGGGAAAAATGATGATATGCTAAATTAATCATGGTAGGACATTATATTTCTTGAACATCTTATATGGGCCAAATACTTTTGCACTAACTACTGACTTAGTTCATCCTCGTAGGACATATGCTATACTTGTATCCATTTTATAGATGAGGAAACAGGTTCTGAGGGGTAGATAAAAATCTCACATAGATCGCTGTGGGCTGAAATTGCTGGGGCTGCACTTTGAATAATAGAAAGTAGAAAAAGCAAAGAAAGGAATGGGGAGAGAGAGATCTCAAGGGAAACAAATAATGTGGGGAACTTCAGGGCATGGAAACAGGCCTTTAACTGCTATACAATTTCTATGCTTCTACAGATTAATTTGAAGGTCGCATAACTATAAAATACTTTTGGAACCTGACTTGTTTTGTTAACATCTAAAATAAAGGAAAGAAGTCCAAAGATAAAGGATAACAATATTAAAATAAGCACCACCCTCCGAGAGCCAGAAAAATCAAAGCAAGTAATTAACATCTGATGGCATAGTTATCCCAGACAAACTGGCTGCAAAAGGAGATGATTACAATCCTTAGAACACAGTCCCTTTCAGGAATGTTTACTGCCCTTAGTGACTTACGACTGAAGTCATAGACCCCCTTTGTCAGCAGGCTTTGCTGTTTTTCTCAAGAAATAGCAAGTCTAACAACCAGGCCAAGGCAAGAAATACGATTTGCTACTTATTGGCATCTAACCTTGACATACAGAGTAACACTAACTAGAGAGAAAAGGCATGGTTCAAAACTCCCAAATACACTTTAGGAGCCTGCAGGCTTATGTTTACAGGGTCATATGAATATTAAAAAAGTCACCTCATTTTAGCCATTCTAAGGCTTTCCCATCAGTGTTATGGTGTCTAGAGATTCAAAAACACTAATAATTATGTCCATTGTAAAGCTTTGCATTGACCATCAGCCTAGCACTTATTCATTCAGACAGGCGTGCAGGTTTTACAATTTAGAAACATTTCTAATATGCACCATTGAGCCCGTGAGACCATCTATTTTCTCATGGACATGGGTAGGCCAGCGGCAATAACTAACTAGGAATTTCATTAGAGCAACTGGGTCTCAACCACAATTTATAGACTCAAATTTCTTCAACACTGAACCAGAAATTCCAGAGGTTCATCTTAAGCAAACACAGGCTTGAAACCTTGGTGGGTCCATGACTCCTAGTAATAATAATTGTAATTTTTTAGGAGTTCACTAAATTCCAGGAACTAGGTGAGCCATTTTATAAACATCAATTAATGTAATTATCACAGTGACATTATACGGTAGACCCTCTCATTATGCCCCATTTTGCAGATGAAAAAATTTAAGAGAAGTAACTTGCCCAAGGTCACACAACGAGAGCAAGAACTTGAGCTCAGAATTGACCATCCAGGTAAAACCACTATCATGAAACAGAAGTGCAAATAATGGTATTGTACCAAGATGGCATCCCCTTGATCCAACGCATATCCCAAAACAGAAGTCAGAGAGTAAGTTTCTTATTGATTGGTCAAACACTCTTGACTTGAAAAGATCTACCAACTGGCAACTATTCACTGAGCATCTATTCCAAGGAAAGCACGATGTCTGTAGCGGGCTTGATCCCTGCCTTTGAAGAAGATAGTCTTTGAAGGAAGAGGAGACATGTGACTTCAGAACTTGGAGGTAAGGAGCAGTTGAGAAAATGGAAGACATCGTATACTCAAAAACAAATTCAGCAGACATAAGCATGTCAGAAATTTGGAGAAATAGGAGAATGTGATCAGACAGAGAAATTTCAAGGTTCAAGTTATTATCAATCAGGCAGTAAAAATGACGACAGGACCAAGATTTAATGATGCTAGTAGGTGGCTGAAGAAGACGGCTGAAGACTATGAGGTCAGACTAGTGAAGGTGTCTTCTAACACAGATGGAGAAGACATCACAGAGGGTGTTAAAGGACATGATGATGGAGACAGGTTTAAGGTAGGGACACGGTAAGCAACAGGATGCAGTATACTTGAGGTTAGGCACTATGACAGCAGGCAGGATGGTAGTCCCCTTCCGTGATGACACCGTCCCAGAGCTAGAAAATACAGGAAAGCCATTCCTAATGTCACCCATCCCAATTACATGTAAGGCTTACTTCCATTTATTTAGAAAATTCATCTTGAGAGTTTTCAGAAGGCCCCCGTCTTTTGATGTCCTGAAACCTTGGTGAACTTGTCAGTCTACAAACATGAGGAAGTGTCAGTGGTAAAAATGCTGGAAAGGGAACAGCACACACAATTCAGGGGACAGGAAGGCCTTTTAAAATGTTTCTCGTAGCAGTTCGAATAGCTCTCGGGGGCAGATATTCCTAATGTCGACCAGAACGGCAGTGTGAGCTAGAGACAAGATAGCAAGGGAGAAAGGAAGGGAAAGAGAAACCCAGCTGAATGTATGTGCCTGTTGGTGGCAGATCTGAATGGCAGATATCGCAAACCAAGCACTCTCTGAAAATGCCTGGTATTTTTGTCATTTATCAAAATTTGTCAGCATGACCAAACCCTCTCAGTCAAACAAAGAACGGGGCCATGAAGGAAGCAAACAAGATAAGCATGCTGCATTGTCACCCCTATTAATGTGATTTCTGTACTTGGCCATGTTCAGGATAAACTCCCTTTACTGTGTTAGCCTCACCGCGGCAGTGAATTTTTAATGCAAATCAACTGTCTAACAGTGTTTGTATTACAATAATAACCTGGAAGAACTTGTTTAATATCAGAGGACTTAGTGGAGCAGATGAATAGTTCCAACATGATATCCATGGGATAGAAATTCAATTAAAACCAAGCGGAGTTGGAGAGAGGTAGTTATTGTTCAACACATACCACAGGGCCCTTTGCCGAAGCACAGCTATTAGCTGAACTGGTTGAGAAATTCTGTTTTCCTTTATGGCAATCTGTTAGCTTGTATCAAGTTAAATTAATAAAAACACCAAGCTGCCTCTGCGGTGGGAGGGCAGAATGAGGCCAAGGGCTAGCTGCATATTTTATAATTCTGGATTAAGTGCATTAGGCCACGCAAATTAAAGATATGCCACAATTATAATTAAAATGAAAGATCACGCATCTGCAAATGGTGATTGTATGACTTGTGCATGCAAAAGAGAATACGGGGGGTTCTACCCACAAACGGCAATTGTTTCTGCTGCAAAAAGAGGAGGAGGAAATTACCTTGCATGAACACTTTCCTTCGGAATAGGTAGAACAGAGCTTCTTCTGAAGATGTTCAGGTAAAGCCAAAGGGGGCTGTTGACTGGCTCTGCTCTTTGCTCAGAACTAGCCCCTCCCTAGAACCTGCACGCTGCTGCAGGGAGCACTGTGGGGTGAGTACAGGCTCCCCACCCCGTTTAGGGATGAATCGTTTCCCAGTCAGGAGGAATCTGGCCAGCAACTAAGGAAAAGCAAAGAACCAGGGGTCTCATCCCACTGAGGGAAAGAGGGGCCAGAACTAGGAAATCCGGCACTCCACATCCTACTGCGTTTCTGTCTCAGAAGCCCTCACTCTGTTTCTATTTTCTGCTAGTTTTGAAAACAAGAAGCGAAAGCTTCTTCTTGTGAGAATGACTGACACACTGGCGTTCCCTGCCCTCTGCTACAGAGAGGGCAAGGTCTCTCTGGATCTTTCTTTGCTCTTTTCTTAACACATTTGTTGTGTGGGAGCATACTCAAGTCTATGTGTCTGTGTGTCTGTGTGTGCGCACGTCATTATAAATCACATTCTGCAAATGGAGTATCAGTCCTTCTAGCCATAAGCTTTCACGCATGGCAAATGATAATGCTTTCAGCACGTAACATAATTTTCCTTCTGCCAAGACTCCAGCATATTGTGCTTTTCAGAAAACAAACTTTTCAACCCATATTGTTTGTGATGGCGTGTGGAGTGGGTGTGCCTGTGCACATTTGGGCGAGCACATGAAACACACACATGAGGAATTGGGGCTCAAGAAAAGAAATTCACCGGAAACCCAGATACCCCAAAAGTAGGGTCAGTACAGTTTGCTATCTCCTCCACTCTCTCTTGTTTTCCCTTCCTGTACTGTAGGAATTATCCAAAGATGGCTTATGGAATAACTACATCACAATCCTTTGGGATGTCAGAAAAAAAAAAAAAAAAAAAAGGATCCCATACTCCTATCCCTCATTACCAGAGTCCCAGCCCAGGAGGGTGGGACCCAAAGCTGGCATTTCAGCAGGATTGCATTCTGTCGTGGCCAGATACCCCTAATGCACATTCAGTTTGAGAGTGCAACCTCTATTCGCTCCCTTAGGTCAAAGGCCCTGCATGCAAATAGATTCTCAAAAATACTCAATCAGGAGTATCATCCGTCACCACCCCCTCATTTCCCTGAGAATGAAACGAAGGTCCAGGAAGGAAAACCAACTTGCCAAAGGTCACACAGGAGTTGATGCTGGAATTCAGTCCAGTCTGGCAACAATACCTGCTATTTATAATTTAACATATAATTTAAAAGCACTTTGCCAATTTCCTCACAGCATCTTATGAGTTTCATGCGGCAGTTATTATTATATCTATATTACGGACATGGGTACAGAGGATTGGAGTAGGATTTGGTTGGCTAGAATGTAAATTCTCTGTGCTTTATTCAGCCAAATAGCCCAGCGCGGCGTAAACCCGTGAATCAACGGGTCAGAGTGAGCAGAAAAGACTGAGACAGAGCAGAAGTCACTTCCTTGCATCAAGTACAACGGTTCCAATCAGTTGAGACTATAATCAGAACTACAAGGGAAAGGGGCAAAATGAAGACCTCTCCGCAGGGTTTGAGAGTGCTAAGCAAGCATATCCCACAGAGCAGGGTCTGCCCATCGCCCCAGGGACTCCTGCCCTCCCTCTGCAGGCTTCCAGGAAGGGCAGAAACACTATCACCGTTAAGCTGTGTCTCAGAGGCAGGAGCTCCTTGGCCTCACCTCACAAACAGTGAGAGAGAGGATTCCAGCAAGGCGGCTCAAATAAAAATGGATCAAGGATTCAAAACCAATTACCAAAGCATCATCTCATTCAGATGGGCACGCTAAGAATAATTAGTCTCTATAAGGAAAATGTCTGTTGTAGACACATTGCAGAAGTCTGCATAATTAAATACAGCTGCCAATTCTCATTTATCTTCCTGGAAATTTGCATTTGAGGGTCCACCTGGATTGCCAAAGTCCCAGAGCTGGTGCGCACAGTGGGGCTGAGGGCGGGGGCTCCAGATTTCTAAAGTAGAACTCTAAGCACAACACTGGACCACTGATAACTCCTGACCCTTAAAGAATTGGTTTGCACATGGGGCGCTTGTATGGCTCAGTCAGTTGGGTTTCCGACTTCAGGTCACGATCTCACGGTTCGTGTGATCAAACCCCACGTTGGGCTCTCTGCTCTCGGCACAGAGCCTGCTTCGAATCCCCCATCTCCCTCTCTTGGCCCCTCCCCGGCTCATGCTCTCTCTCTCTCCCTCTCTCTCTCTCAAAAATAAACACATATTTTTTTAAATTGGCTTGCACCAATTAGTTATACGGGCCCTGTAGATAAAAGGGCATACCTTTCCTCTTCCCTTCCTGGAAACTTCCCTCCTGTCTCTTTGCATAATTAAACCATAGCCATCCTTTAAGGCCTAATCCACAATGGATTTCTCTGTGAAGCCTTCTCTGTGCCTCTATCTCTTCGTCTACAAAATGGGGATCATTGTAGCATCTAACTCCTCGGACTGCTGTGAGAATTTAAAAAGTTAATCTTTGTGTAATTTTTGAACAGTGCCTGGCACGTAGTGACCTCTCAATATATATGACTACGACTTTATCATCTGGTTCCTCTCACCTACACATGCTTGTTTCTTCTCTGACTTGGCCTATCCTCATACCCCAGCACACAGGGTCACACACGAGGATGCACAGCTGTTTTGCCCACTGTGATTTCTGCCCACTCCTGTTCTTGGTGTTGGTTTCTATGCTCCCTGACAGCCAGCAGCCTTAAAGCCTCTGGCCTCCCTCTACAAAACATGTTCAGGAGACTGGTGGACCTCAGAGCTGGGCTCACTGCAAGATACTTCCAAGAAAGATGACCAGGTGAAGGGAGAGGACCAATGGTCAGAGAAGAGGGGAGTGTGAGGCAGGCCTGTCCCTCCCAAACCAAGGTGGGCACACTCTCAACATGGCAAAACACTGCCTTTGCCATGGCCAGCTTCTCCCCATCCTGGGTAAACTTGTTTCTCATTCCTTCTTTCCCTTGGTCACCCTGGGGTCTACTCTCATGGCCAGCTCCCTATGCCCTTTGTTGTCCTTGGGCCCAAGGCCCTAATCCACACGCTGTCCCCAGACCTTTGTCAAAAGTCTCTCTCAAAACCTTCCTCACACTGGTGTGCCAGGAAGTCATGACAGTTCTAGGTGTTACTTTTCTTTGAAGTGTTATAACAGAGTCTAACAAGAACAAAAACATTGATTACATATAATAATGATCTGTCAGCTTCACTGAGGGGCTGGCCTGGAGCCTGGCACACAGTGGGGCTGACGAAATGCCTGTTGAATAAATGCGTGCATGAATGAATGAATAAATGAATGATTCCCACTCAGTGCCACTGGCTAAAGGGGTCTCAATGCCTCTTTTTCCCAAGGATTTAGATTGGCCAAGAAGGACAGTTCCAGAAGATAGGATCAATGATAGAAAAAGTAAGTATTAATTTAATTGTGTGTTTTTTGTTTATATGTTGCATATGCAACATAAAAATAGGGTAGAGTACACCATCCTTGGAGAGCTGTTGATACTCAGAATATGCATCAACTTTGTGATGAAATAATAATAATAATAATAATAATAATAAAGAGCCTTTTTTAGAGCTCTTACAATATGCTGGCACTCTTTCCAGAACTCTCTATGTATCAACTCATTTTCTCCACACAAGTCTATATAGTATATGCCATCATTGTTATGCCCATTCTGCAGCTGAGGACATGGAGGTACAACAAAGGTGAATGATTTGCAGCTAATAATGATGAAGCCAGCAAGAGAACACAAGCAGTCAGCACCACACAATGTGTGCAATGACCATGCTTCCTGACGTTCCAACTGAGTGCTGAGTTCAAACAATCAATCCAACACATTTCAACAGGGCACAGGGTGGGTTCTGCTTTGGGTTTGAGAAGAGATGGTTGGCTGTAGTGCCTACAGGGTTCCATCTGAGAGATACCATCAGGAAAGCAGAGCGAGTGGAAAGATCACTGCACAGGTAGGCGGTCCCCTGGGAACACAGCTTTGCAATAGTGGGAGGGTCTTGTCAGGGTTAGAGTCAGCTCCTGCAGACCACATTAGAAAGAGCAATGCACCAGACGTGGCTCAGAAGTTAGAACTTTCCTCGCAGTTTTGGAACTTTGCAATGTGGCGTTTCTCAGTGATGTGTTAATATCATGGATGTGCTTTTAATTAATGATCTCTAGTTGTGCGTGTTAGCTATAAAGAGACATTTCCCGCAAGAAGGCAGCCAAGACACTCTCCCTCAGTCAGAGAACAAACCCCTAAAGCACTGTGAAGTCAGAGAAAAGGAAGAAATGGATAGAGCCACCTGGGCTGAGCCACAAGGCTCCTCAGCAATTAAAAACAACTGTACATGAAAATATGAAGCAAGGATGGGGGCGCGTGTTTCTAAGAACCACACGCAGCCAGATTCCTGTGTGCTAATGAATACAGAGAAGCTCAGGGTTGTAAAACAAGATGAATACCACCCCTCATTAGTGCTGCATTTGATGGCTGTGTAAAAGGAAGAAAATGATCCACTTAAAAAGGGTCTTTAACATTGATGGGTCAATTTTGGCAATTAGGATTTACGTGGCTATCTTTGCACCACTTTGAAATGAGCCACAGCAAAGGCAATCTTCACTCTCTTGTTTAGCTGATGACCACACAGCTCTCTGAAGGCCTAGATCCTCATTATCTTTTAGGTACCAGCTCAGATGTCACCTCCTGGGCAGAGCTGGGACTAGCATGAGACAGGTGAGCAGGGTGCCTAGGGCCCTGCACCATTTTGCACCCTGGACATCTCACCTGCCTCACTGGCCTCCTGCCAGGCCCTGCACCCAGGTGTGGTCTCCCCTGACCATGCTAACGGATGAGCCCCTCACCTCTCCTCTCCCATGCCCACCTAGTGCCTGTCACACAACGCTGTGGCACTCTCCATATTGGTTACCACCTGGTTGGCTGTTTATTCATCTACTGTCTATTATAGTCTGTCAGCTGCATGAGAGCAGGAACATGATCTATCTCCCCACCACCCCCGCCTGCAGTCCCTCATTGCCTCACAGGGTGTGGGGCACACAGCCAGTTCCCAGGAGATCGTGTGCTGAATGGCAATAAAACAAGGGTATGAAAACCTCCTACAAGAATGATGTCTAGTGACCCCAGACAACCCAACAAAATCCCCCTAAGCCCTCACCCATCCTACTTACCTTAAAGTATACAGAGAGAACCAGTGTCATGGATACATGTTCAAGACTGAGATACTCCAAAATAAGTTTGGGGCCAAAGAAAGCACCTGATTTGGTAAAGAGCAAGTCAGAAAGTATGAACTCCACAAGCATTAAGACCACCTTTTCCAAATCATTGAGAGAGAAAATGGAAAACAACAACAACAAAACAATGAATGAATACCTCTTCCAAAGGGACTTCAAGATTATTTCAGTTAATGTTCACATTAACTCTCGGAAGTAAACTCTGCCCACTTTCCACATGAGGACATCAATGTGAAGACTGAAGAAGTTCTAGAATCTGTCACTGATTTTACAGCGAATAACCGAGGCAGCTCGTGTTCAAACTCGGGTTGCTGCCAGCACCAAAGTTATGCTCTCAAATGACCTAACAAAGCACTGAGGTTGATTTCATGTCAAGGGCTCAGGTTAGAAACATGACATTTACTGGTGGTCATAACTAATTGTTACCAACTCTGGCTTTTTGAAAGAATTCCTAGATCAATAAACCCAACAAACCTATCCTCGAAGAGCAGTCAACACAATTAGACAATTGGGTTTTCAGAAATACATGTCTTTTTTACAGATTTTACATAACTACCCCACTCCTTTCACACCATAGGAGTCCTTGTGTTACATAAGCCCTTAGTTCCTTTGCCTGAACCTATTCCTTCTTGTTCAGACCTTGACACCTCAAGCACCTGATTGTGAACAGGAAGTCAGGTTTCAGCACACTTCCCCAAAAGGAACCACCACCACTGGGTCCCTTTTCCCTAACTCACTGTTTACTGGTGCAGCTATGTTCTAAGTAGATTTCCTCGCTCCTTCCCTTCTGACATTTCAGGGATGAACCACAGAAAGCGTCAACCACAGGCTGGTGAGTGTGCGAAGCGAACAGAGAACCACTGTCCGATCCCTTACACATCTCCACCCCCCCCCCTCCCCAGGGTGGCCAAGGACAGAAGCACTGCAGTCAGCCTCCAAGCGGGAAGCACTGCCCTGCAAAGAAGGCAAAAGATGGACGAGCCTCCCACCCCCCGGGGGACTGTTCTGAGGCAGCGCCTGACTCATTGTGGAGTGCATTGTGCTCAGCTTGTAGGTTCCGCTTCGGGGAAAAGGAAAAAACCCTGTTCTTTCAAGGTCCCTCTTAGAGAAAGGCTTTTCAGACTCAAGAGATTGCTCCTGGGTAAAAGCCCAGCATTTGATTGTCTTCATGTCTTACGTTTCCCACTATTTCTATTGTTCCTCTAGAAAGCAAAAGGTTTAGTCACAAATCCCAAAAGACGGGGGCTCCCAAGATCTTTCAGGGATGCCTGCCTTCCTGTCTGAAGTGTGCTGGTTTGACTTTGGGTCCAACCTCCCGTTAACTAAATGCTACGGAGCAAGGCTTTTCCCTTCTGTGAGCTCACTGTCCCCCTCCCTACAATCTGTAGGGAAGCGTTGATGATAGGTGTTTCTTCTGACGTAAAATATCAGCAATCTAAGTGAAAGCATTCATAAAGGAAGGGATCTACAAGGGGTGAATTCAAGAACCACCATCCAGGGGACTGGAAAGCACACGTCTACCTGTCTTCCCTGGCTTCTGTCTGTGGATTGCTGCCTGCCCTTCTGCTTCCCTGTCTTTCCCCCTCCCACCTCCCCTTCCAACGAGCGGCTCCTATCACGTGCCAAGCAGTGCCTGGTGGTGAGAAAAGTTCGTATGAGTCAAACACGACCCCTGAGCTCAGTGAATGTGTTTAGTGGAGAAGGTGGAACAGTAGTGGAAAAAATAATAATAAATAGCTCCAACGTAAGACATAAAGTGAAATGACTGCAGGTTGTAGAAGATGTCATGCTTTGAGAGACTGAGAGACAGACCAGCTCAGAAACCTCACTTAGACAGCATAGCTGGACAACACCTTTCTGGAGAAGAGACGCTTAGATTGAAGCAATCTTTAAAATAAGAGAACAAAATTAAAAAGAATGAGGTTTGTGAAAAGTAAGACTGGGGGCAGGTGGAACGGGGAGGTAAGGAGACAATGAGAATGTTCCAGACAGACGTGAAGTTCCCCAGGGAGTTGAAACAGTGTGGTTTGTTCTAAAGAGAATGCAAGAACACCAGCTTGCCTTTGGTGACTTGGGGTGGCATGCATGATCACCCCACAATTTGCTTCTACAGGCCTATGTGCATTTGGTGCATTCGCCTTATCACTGATACTTTAACAGAGGACAATAGGGAGAATCATGGCACGTATCATAGACACCTACTGATATCTCTGATGCAAAAATGTGGGGTGCACTCTGGTCCAGCACCCATTGGCAGATGCTGTCCATCACAGCATGCCAAAGGGCCATGAAAGGAAGACAGTATCACCCAGGGAGACTCTTATGGACAAACCTTCTGAACCTCAATACTAGGAACCACTCCAGGGGTGTACTGGTGACAGGAATGAGTGGAACCCTAAAAGGAGAGTATGGTTTTGGTGCCAGTGCATACAAAGACATCAGTGAAGCTTCCTAAGGTGTCCAAGGCTGGACAGATCCCTCTGTGACTGCATGCATCCAGTGATTCCAAGGAGGCTAAACTCTGGGCTCTGGGGCTGTGGTTGCAATGACCCTAAGCCATCCCCCACTCCTACGGGTTCCTAGCACAGCAAAATCTTTTAAAGTCTGTTTAAATCTTAAGACTTTTATAACCATGTAACAATTCCTGACATCTCTGGGCAAGACAGCAAAGCCAGAAGGCCAGGCAATAACCCCACACACGTAGCATCCTGTTCAACTCGTACTATACTCAGCACTTCCCTAAACATCTTGCCATCAGGGTGTTTAGATTAGAGATAATATCAGAAACTCTCCATTCCTGGCGCACAGTAGCCATTCAGTATATGCTAACAATTATAACTGCCCCCAAGCACATATTGCCCCCACTTACCCCCCATCTCTTGGCAATGTTCCTTTTGTCAACCCTGATAAGCAATCTGGCAAATGCCTCAAAACAGCCAGTGAATTTTGATAACTGTGGCATTCTGTGTGCGATTCTCAGTTATCAGCTGGCTGCCTTCCAACACAGGCTGTCACTCCAAAATATCCATTTATCCCATCCTACACCATCTGACTGTGACAGAGGACAAGCTACAGAGCAGAAAACACTGCCACTGCAAGGCTGGTGACGGGTGCAGGAGGGCTATCAAGAACCAAGTGGCCATAAGAGGCTGCCTGGCCTTTGGCAGCATCCACAGGACCCAAGCCTGCCGGAGCCGGGGAGACCTTCCGCACGCTCCCAATATCGAGACCAAAGACACTCAGGCGGCTCCCGCTCTTCCTCTGCCCAGAAATCACTTATGGAGCACACGCGACACCCCAATCACACAGCCAGGTGCTGGGGGAGATCTCGAGAGGCCGTACATGTGTGGTAAGACCACGTAGCCGAGGAGTGTGTGGAAAAACAGATTCTAAGGGACTCCAAAGAAAGAAGAGAGAGGGTGTTCAAGACCGTCCCTGGGAGAAAGAAGAACATAAATCCCAAAAGTGAATAGGAGGGAAGAGGAGGGAATTCCAGAGTGGGAAGTGGCATAAGGGGAGGTGGGGGAGTCGGAAAGGGAGGCAGCGGTGTAGACGCAACAAATCTATGGAAGCATTTGCTCTGCTGGAACTTCCTCATTTCCACACGCGGAGTAGGTACTAAAGTGCAAAGTGATAGGGTAGAGGCCACCCCAGAAACGACTGACAGCTCCTAGCTGAGAAATTCCAGGTGGTGAAGGAGTCAGGAGTCGGCTCATCTGAGGGTAACAGCCCAAAATCCACCTGTGTGAACTTCAGCACACTACTCATTACACTGAAACTCAGCTTCCCCATCCTCAAAAAGGAAAAGTACAGTAGTTCCTACATCCTAAGGTTTGGGGGAGGATTTTCTGAGATAATAGAGCACAAAACAAGCAGGTGTTTCCTCTAATGAATGTCACAGCTTATTCAACAATTTTAGCACCCATTCCCCACCTAAGGGACAGATTTGCAGCCGCATAAAAATGCACGAAAAAGTGGGAGCCCTTCAATCCTAACAAATACCAGTAAGAAGAAATGTGGTTTTAAATAAAGATCAGCAGATGTGATTATTTACAAATTGTGAAACTCTGGCTTTATGAAAACGAAAACTAAGATAACAGGAAAAAATAGAATGGGGGAATGTTGGCATCAGATTCCACGTTTTCAGTTTATATATTATATTAAAAAACCATGTACAGAATGATAAGGAAAAGAAGTCACCAGCAGATAACCATGCAAAATGTGTGGAAAGAAAACGTGCTGTGGAGCTACAAGTAGGTAACAAACAAGAAAAAAAAAATGTTCCATTCACAATAACACAGAATCAGTAATAAAAATTTACATGAAAGTTCAATAATAATGAATCTTTAAAACATTCATTACATGATGGAACACCCCTGCTTAAAGCCTTTTAATTGTCTCCCACATGCCCCAAGTAAAACCCAAACTATTTAAAATGGTTAAGACACCACAGGGCATGCCCCCTGCCATCACCGCACATCTTACAGACCATCACCACACATGTTGGCTTACTCTGGCTCCTTGGAAACGCAAACCCCCCCTCCTCCCGCCCCCCACCACAGTATCTTTGCACAGACTTGCCTGGAACTTGCCTTTGCAAAGGAACTTGCTTTTGCACAGACTCCCCTCTCTCTTTCCTAACCCCTCAGCTCTTGATGAATTCTGCCTCATCTTTCACCCCTAGTGTGAGGGGGTAAATTGCATCCCGTTCCCTCAAAATTTATATCTTGAAGTCCTCACTCCAGGACCTCACAGTATGACCTGTTTTAGGAACAAGGTTTTGCAGGAGCACCTGCGTGGCTCAGTTGGTTAAACGTCTGACTTTGGCTCAGGTCGTGATCTCATGGTACATGAGTTTGAGCCTCAAGTTGGGCTCTGTGCTGACAGCTCAGAGCCTGGAGCCTGCTTCAGATTCTGTGTCTCCCTCTCTCTTGTTCTGTCTCTCTCTCTCTCAAAAATAAATAAACATTAGGGGCGCCTGGGTGGCTTGGTCGGTTGAGCATCCGACTTCGGCTCAGGTCATGATCTCACAGTCTGTGAGTTTGAGCCCCGCGTCGGGCTCTGTGCTGACAGCTCAGAGCCTGGAGCCTGTTTCAGATTCTGTGTCTCCCTCTCTCTCTGCCCCTCCCCTGTTCATGCTCTGTCTCTCTCTGTCTCAAAAATAAATAAACGTTAAAAAAAATTTTTTTTAATAAGTAAATAAACATTAAAAAATTAAAAAAAAAAAAAAGAAACAAGGTTTTGCAGAGGTAATTAGTTAAGATGAAGTCCCACTGGAGTAGAGTGGGCCCCTAATTCAATATAACCGGCAGCCTTATAAAACGGATAAATTAGAACAAAGCCACACACACGGGAGAATATCATGTGAACATGAAGGCAGAGGATGCCAAGGATTGCCAGCAAACCAGCAGGAGTTAGGAGAGAGGCATGGACCAGATCCTTCCGCACAGCAAGAAGGACCCACCCCACTGGCACCCTGGTCTTGGACCTCCAGCTTCCAGAGCAGTAAGGCAATACATTCCTGTGGCCAAAGTCCCGTAGTTTGTGGTACTTGGTTACAGCAGCCCCAGGAAACTTGTACATCCAGGAAAGCGCTCCCTGATCCTTCCCCTCAATATGTTCCTGCAGCCTCAGTGTCTTGGGGACACTGTGCTTTCCTTGGACCACCCCACAGATTACTTGACATCTGCCTCCACACTGGAGGGAAGCATTAAGGTGCAGGCAGTTTGCTCGCTTTCTTGCAATCCCTGTGACATCGAGCAGGTGGGAGCGCTCCATGAGCGAGTGCTGGTTATGTCTGGGGAACGTGGGAATCAGCCCTGGCAGGCACAAGCCCTCACTGGAGCCTTGAGGGATTATTAGGACAAGAGGCAGAGTGGTTTTGACAGGAACTGAGGCAAATACAGACAGAGCGCAGGCTTACTGTGAGCCAGCACCGTTCCAAACACTTTACCATCATGAACTCATGGTGTCCTCTCAGCTGCCCAGTGGGTATGTTATCACTCTTCCTTTAGAGATGAAAAAGTGGGGCCCAGAGACGTGCCTGGAGCTCAGAGCTGGGGACTGGCAGAGCTGGGATCTGAACCCAGCCAGGAGGTGCCAGAGTCCGTGCTTTTTAACCTTTCTGTGTGGTGACTCTCAGGAGTGTGCAGGTAAGCAGGTACAGGTAACAGGTAAGACAGGTATGAACAGGTAAGCTGTGTTCAAAAAGTTCTTTATGGCTTATTAAGAGAAGTTCAGGGCTATTCCAAACCTTTATAGAAGGAAGAGACTAGACCCTCCCCATCCCCTCCTCTGCCAATTCCATAAAAGACAGTGCCTTGGGTCTAATCCAGGAGGAATTTTCTCCATGTCTCCTTCCTTCACATGAGACTTGCACTAGGTGAGTCGTAAACCTAGGCTGTCGAGAACCCCCAAAACAACTTCCAACCTTGGTCAGGTCTAAATGAATGACTATCCACAGTGAGGTTAAGTGCACAGGCTCTAGAATCTGAGGGCCCGGATCCAAATCCCTGCACATCCACTTCCCAAGAGAGCACGGCCTGGGGGAAATTTACTTGAACTCCCTGACTCTCGGGTTCCTCAGCTGCAAAATGGGGATGACAGCAGTATTTACCTAGCTGGTTTATTAGAAGGGTAGCTTAAACATATGGGAAGCACTCAAGTCAGTGCCTGGCACATAATTAGTGCTCAGTAAGTGTGAGCAGCTGTTATTATTGATGTGGTTATTACTGTTTTCATTTTACCAGTTCAGATGAGCCTGGATATGTTCAGTTAGCAGGAGACATGCATGTTCTTTGTGGCATCTAGGGATACATCATTTTCACGGATCTTACTACCCAAGTCTTATTCCAATGATCTTACAATAACTCTAGGCACACAGATTACCCTAAAGCATGGAAACACACGTGTGAGCTATGAGCAGCCCACACACGTACATGCATGCACTGTGCAGTGTGTTAACTTCTCTCTTTCAATTTCAAGGTTTTCTTTCCCCAGCATAAGACTTTCAGAAAAGCAACTTTCTCATCACCCATTTGACAATATATACTACAGCCTCAAAAATTCTCCTCCAGAAGTCTCTCCTAAGGAAATAATACAAAATGCAGATGAAAATACAGATTTATGTTTCTAGTTATTCATTACAACATTTTTAAAATAGTGGGAAACTGTTAAAACAATCCGAATCTCCAATATAGATGAATATAGTTAAGCAAATTACAGAACAGCAATACAATACACTACTATGCAAACATTAAAATTATGTTTGCAAAACATTTTGAGTCACACAAAAAATGCTTACTCAAATGGTATACAAAAATAAGAAACAAAACTGTTGACACAAGAGGATCTCAATTATGCAAAAATGGATAGGTAAAACATGGATAAGTATACATATCCTGAAACAATGGTAATGAACAGGATTATAGATGGTGACTATTTTTTTATAGTACTCTTCATTTTTCAAGTTTTGGAAAATTATCTTTACTAGTGAAATTATGGTATAAAAATTTAAATACGCAAAAATGAGAAGTAAAATAGAAGCTTAGGAAACTCATTGTTACTTCCTTGTTGGCCAGAGGCATTCTTGTGTAACATTTCAATTCTCAAATCTTAGGGAATCCAGGCAGATGAGTTTAAAGAGAATGCCAATATAAGGTATCAAAGTATCAAAGGAAATCAGAATTAGGTGCAATTCTAAATTCTACACAGGCTGCCTTGTTACTCCCCCCCCTCCTCTATCCCCACAGCGAGCACATGTTGAGGAACGAAATGGAATAATCTTATGAAGTCAGGCCACCTTCTTTATCCTCTGCCCCATGCTTTCAGAATACTGAAGTCTGACCTTAGTCTGAGTTCAGGAAGCCAGAGAAACATGCCATGTCCCTGATGGCCCCTCACCAGGTCCAACGCATAAGCCAGTCACCACAGGTTAACCTCAAAGGTATAGAATCCATGTTTATACATCTGAAAGGTGGGGAGCAAATTTCTGGTCTCCCTCAAGCAAGGGGGCTTCGAGCTTAGGCTTCCTGACTTCCTCATTCCTGACCTAATAAACAGACTACTCAGATCTCTAGAGGATCTACAAGGGTAGGAAGATAAACACACAAGCAAACACATATATACATTTATGAATTCATAAATAAAGAGAAAAAAATACAAATACCCAACCATATCAATCCTGATCCTTCCAGACTACAACTTTTTCCACACTAAATCACCCTTTCTAAAGCACAACTATCATTTACAGCTGCTGTTCACAAACCTGTGCTCTTTCCTCTCTATCCCACAGAAAAGGTTCCAAACTGTTCAATCAGGCCTCAAAGTCTTCCCCAATGTGACTTTCACTTCCTGTCCCACCTCTTCCTCAGTCACTTTCCCTGCCCTGAACCAATATTTCAACTCCCCAGTCTCGTGAACATTCTCCAAACCTGTCCTCGTCATTTTCTACCCCTTGATTTTCATGTTTTTTATCTAGCATGCCCGTCACCTCACATTACCCATCAAAGTCCTTCTCTCCCTTCAAGACCCACCTCATATCTACTCTCCACATTAAGCTTCCCCTGATCTCCCAAAGCTAGAATTAGCATCTTCTTTTCTCAGGCCTCTGTTTTAAACTTCTATTATATTTCCTTCTAACAATAAATAATATGAAATGTTTGTATTCTCTATCTCTACCTTTCTCTGTCTCTCTCAGCTAGGGATTTCTAAGAGAGAAGATCTCTTTTACATCTTTGCATGGTCCACAGTGCTTAGCACAGATACTGCACATAGCTAAGTCTTATTAAATGAACTGACCTAATGCACGGTCATAGAAGAGCCAAATCTCCTGGACTTAGAGCCCTCACTGGGGAACTTCACTCTATCCCATAATATATTTATTCCATGATTAACAAAAGGCACCTAGCAGAGCAGAGTCCACGATAAGCATTCACAAATACTAAATGAGTTGATCAAGGTCACAGGATACGAGACCAACAGACAAAACATAAATGCATTTCTGTTTCTGTTCACTAATACACATGTGGAAACTGACATCAAAAACACAATACCTTTTATAATCACTCCAAAGAAAATAAAATACTTAAGTACACACTTGAATGTAACATATATAGGTGAAAATGCTTAAATGCTGATAAAAACAGAAACTTAAATAAATGAAGAGGTATACCATGTTCAGGTATTAAAAGATTCAACGTACAAAAGCTGTCATAAATATGAAAGTATAAATCTCACTGGCAAAAGTAAATATATACAAAATAATTCAAGACTGTAACAGTGGTGTATGAATCACTTTTAACCCTAGTATAAAAGGTAAAAGATAATAGTATTTTGTTAATGCATAAATAATATGTAAAAAAAGGTAAACTCTGGCATCAGTGACCTAACATGTTGCGGGAAGAAAGTAAAAGTGTGGAGTTTTTGTATACAATTTAAGTTAAGCTGTTATGAGGTTAAAATAGGCTATTATAACTTTAAAAAGTTTTTTTAAAGAATTTTTTTAATGTTTATTTTTGACAGAAAGAGAGAGAGAGAGACAGAGAGAGAGAGAGAGAGAGAGAGCGGGAGACACAGAATCTGATTCAGGCTCCAGGCTCTGAGCTGTCAGCACAGAGCCCGACATGGGGCTCGAACCCACGAACCATGAGATCATGACCTGAGCTGAAGTTGGACACTCAGCTGACTGAGCCACCCAGGTGCCCCATTAAAAAAAAGTTTTATGCAAGCCTCATAGTAACCACAAAGAAAAAAAAACCTTGGGTAAATACAAAAAATAAATAAATAAAGGGATCAAAGTATATCACTACATATAATCATCAGGAAGACAGAGAGAGAGGACGAAAAAGAACTACAGAACAGAAAACATTAACAAAATGGCAATAGTAAGTCCTTACTTATCAATAGTTACTTTAAATTTAAATGTTTTAAACTCACCAATTAAAATATAAAGACTGGCTGAATGTATTTTTTTCTAAAAAAGATCTAATTATATGCAGCCTAGGAGAGACTGACTTCACATTTAAGAACACTAAATGTGGAGGATGGAAAATGATATTCTGTATACATGGTAGCCAAAACAGAGCATAGGGGTGCCTCTATTTATAGCAATCAAAACTGTCACAAAAAAAAGAATGTCATTACATAACTTTAAATGGGTTAATTCAATAGGAAGATACATAAATTATAAATATATATGCATCCAACATTAGAGCACTTAAATATATGAAGCAAACACTGACATAACTGAAGGAATAAATAGACAACAACCCAATACTAGGAAGAACCTTCAATATCCCAGTTTCAATAGTTGATAGATCATCCAGAAAGAAAATCAATAAAGAAACAGACTTGAACAACACTGCAGACCAAGTAAACCTAACGGACATAGATGGAACATTCCATCCAACAGCAGCACCCAGAACATTCTCGAGAACAAATCACAGGCTAGGTCACAAAACAAGGATTAACAAGTGTAAGAAGATTTAACTTACTCCAAGTATCTTTTCTGACCACAGTGGAATTAAATTAGCAATCAGTAACAAAAGGAAAAGTAAAAATTAAAAAATCACAAATACATGGAAATTAAATATATGCTCTTAATCAATGGGTCAAAACAAAAAGGCAAATTAGAAAATATCTTGAGACAAGCAAAAACAGAACATACCAAAACTTCTGGAGTGAAGCAAAAGCAGCATTGAGAGAGAAGTTTATAGCCATAAGCACATGGATTAAAAAAGATCATCTTAAAAAAGTTAACATTACACCCCAAGGAACTAGGAAAAGAAAAAGAAACTAAGCCCAAAGTTGGCAGAAGGAAGAAAATAATAAAGTTAAGAGCAGAAATCAATAAAATAGAAACTAAAAAATAATTAAATAACTGACAAAACTAAGAGTTGGTTTTTTGAAGATATAAAAAACCAAAAGGTCCTCAGTTAAACTAAGAAACAAAGAAAAGGCTCAAACATATAAATTCTAAAATAGAAGAGGAACCATTACAGATGTCACAGAAATAAAAAAAAGATTATAAGAGACCATTATGAACAACTGCATGCCAAGACACTGGAAAAACTAGAAGGAATGGATAAATGCCTCAAACATATGACATACCAAGACTGAACCCCCCTCCCCAATAGAAAATTTGAACAGACCAATAACAAACAGAGAGACTGAAATAATCAGAAAACTCCCAACAACAACAAAAAAAGCCCAGAACCAGATGGCTTCATAGGTGAGCCCTACCAAACATTTAAAGAAGAATCAAAACTAATCCTTCTTGAACTTTTCCAAAAAACAGAAAAAGAAGAAATTCTTCCAAACTCATTTTCTGAAGCCAGCATCACTCTGATACCAAACCCAGGCAGAGATACCACAAGAAAAGAAAACTACAGGCCAATATCTCTGATGAACATATATGCAAAAATCACCAACAAGATATGAACAAAAACCTAATTTACAACACATTTAAAGGATCATATACCATAACCAAGTGGGATTTATCCCTGGCATGCAAGGAAGGTTCAATATATGCAAATCAATCAATGTGGTACACCACATTAACAGAATAAAAGATAAAAATTGCATGATCATCCCAAGAAGTGCAGAAAAAGCATCTGATAAAATTCAATATCCTTTCACACCCACCAAAAAAGTTTCAACAACTTAGTCATAGAAGGAACTTAGTCATCACAATAGAGGCCATGTATGAAAAATCCATAGCTAATCTCTCACTCAATGGGAAAAAACCACGCTCACCACTGCTATTCAACATGGCACCAGAAGACCTAGCCAGAACAAATAAGGAATAAAAGGCAATCAAATCCAAGGAAAAAGTAAAATTATCTGTTTGCAGACAACATGCTATTATAATTTTATATATATATATATGTGTGTGTGTGTGTGTGTGTGTGTGTGTGTGTGTGTATGAACCCTAAAGACTCAAGAAAAAAAAACCATTAGAACTGATACACAAATTCAATAAAGTTGAAGGATACAAAGTCAACATACAAAAATGAGTTGTATTTCTCTCTTCTTTGTTGAGATAAAATGGACATATAACATCTTCCTGGTGTGCAAAATGGTGATTTGATATTGTACATACTGTGAAATGATCACCATAATAAGTCTAGTAAATATCCATCATCACTACACATAGTTATAAACTGTGTTTCTTGTGATGACAACTTTTAAGATGTATACTCTTAGTAACTTTCAAATGTGCAGTACAGTATTATTAACTACAGTCATCATGCTGTACATTATGTCCCCAGTTCCTATTAATTTTATAACTACCAGACTGTATCTTTTGAACACCTTCACCCATTCTGCGCACCCCCTTCCACCCCAACCTCTGGCAACCACCAATCTGTTTTCTACATCTGTGAATTTGCTTTCTTTGTTTGTTATTAAACTCCACATATAAGAAGGCTCCTATTGTATTTGTCTTTCTCTGTCTCTTACTTCACTTAGCATAATGCCCTCAAGGTCCATCCACACACTAACAATGAACTATCCACAAAGGAAATTAACAAAATCTCATTTATAATAACATCAAAATGAATACTTAGGAATAAACTTGACCAAAGAGGTAAAAGACCCATATGCTGAAAACTATAAAACATTGATGAAAGAAATGAAAGCAAATACCAATAAATGGAAAGACAGATGTGTTGAGATTAGACAAATTATTATTATTAAAATGTCATACTACTCAAAGTGATCTATAGATTCAATGTAATCTCTATCAAAGTCCCAATGAAATTTTACACAGAAATAGAAAAAAATAATCCTAAAATTATTCATGTGAAACCACAAAAGACCCAAAATAGCCAAAGCAATTTTGAGAAAAAAAAAAATAGCTGGGGGCATCACACTTCCTAATTTCAAAATATATTACAAAGCCAAAGTATTCAAAACAATATAGCATTGGCATAAAAATTGACCTCTAGAGACCAGAAATAGATCAACTCATATATGGTCAACTAATCTTCAACAAAAATGCCAAAAATACAGAATGAACAAAGAAAAGGCTTTTTAAGAAACAGTATATGGGAAATTTGGTAACTACCCCTAAAAGAAGGAAACTAGACCCTTATCTTACACCATACATGAAAATCAATTCAAAATGAATTGAAGACTTAAGCAAATGACCTAACACCATAGAACTGCTAAAAAAAACTGCTACAAGAAAAAAATAGGCGAAAAGTTTCTTGCCATTGGCTTTGGCAATGATTTATTGCATATGGCACCAAAAGCACAGGCAACAAAAGCAAAACTAAGCAAGTAGGATTACATCAAACTAAAAAGCTTCTGCACAGCAAAGGTAACCATCAACAAAATGAGAAGGCAACCTACGGAATGAGAGAAAATACTTGCAAATCATATAACATTATGATAAATGGTTAATATTCAAAACATATAAAGAATCCCTATAACTCAATACCAAAAAAAAAAAAAATAGCCCAATTAAAATATGAACTAAAAACTGAATAGACATTTAGATATTTCTCCAAAGAAAACATACAAAATGGCCAACAGGTATATGAATAGGTGCTCAACATCACTAATTATCAGGGAAATGTGAATCAAAACCACAATGAGATATCACTTCCTACCTATTAGTATGTAGATTAACAAAGAAACAAGAGATAATACACGCTGGTGATTATGTGGTGGGACGGGAACCCCCACACACTGTTGGTGGGTATGTAAACTGGTACGGCCACTATGGAAAACAGTATGGTAGTTTTACTACCATATGCTCCAACAATACCACTTCTGAGTGTATATCCATTTGAATTTAAATATGAATCTGAAAGGGATATCTGTACTCTTATGTCCATTGCATCATTTTTCACAAGAGCCAAGACATGGAAGCAACATAAATGTCCACTGATGGATGAATCAATAAAGAAAATGTAGTATACGCATACAATGGAACATTAAGTCTTAAAAAAAGAAGGACATCCTGCCATTTGCAACAACATAAATGATACTGGAGGACATTACGCTAAGTGAAATAAGCCAGACACAGAAGTACAAATACATGATACTGCTTGAATAAGGAATCTAAAATAATCAAATTCATAGAAGGAGAGAATGTAATGGTGGTGGCCAGGAGCTGGAAGGAGGAAGAAATGGGGAGGTATTAATCAAATGGTACAAAGTTCTAAATTATACAAGATAATCATGTCTTAGACATCTGCCGTATAGCATAAAGCTATAGTTAACAATACTGTATTGCAGACTTAAAAATGTGTTAATATGGTAGAACTTGTGTTAAGAGTTCTTATCACAAAAAATAATAATGAATAAAGAAGGCAGCAGGAAACTTTACAGGTGATGGATATGTTTATGACAGAGGTTGTGGTGACAGCTTCACTTACCTCCAAATTCACCAAGATATATATATATATATCTTGGTGAATTTGGAATTAAATTTGTATATATATACATATATATGTGTATATATATGTGTGTATATATATATACATATATATTAAATATGTACAGCTTCTTGTATTTCCATAATATCTCTACAGTGTATTTTTAAGTGGGCAAAAGACATGAACAGACATTTCACCAAAGACAATATACAGATGCTAAGTAGGCACATGAAAAGATGTTCAACATCATTAGCTATCAAGGATGCAAATTCAAACCACAATGAGATATTACTGCCTCCTTCTTACCATGGCTAAAATTAAAAGTAGTGAGAAAGCCTTGCTGACAAGGCTATAAAAAACTGGATCATTCAGACATTGTTGGTAGGAATATAAAATGGAACAGCGACTCTGAAAAGGTTTGTCAGTTTCTTCTAAAACTAAACACACAACTACGACATGACCCAGAAATCACACTCCTATGCAGTTGTCCCAGAGGAATGAAAACTTATCTCTGCACAAAGACCTGTACTCATATGTTCATAACAGCATTATCTGCAACAACAAAAAACTGGGAAATAGCCAAATGTCCTTCAACAGGTAAAAAGTTAAACCACCTGCGGTACATGCATACGTGGAATACTCCTCAACAATAAGTACAAACTATTGATACACAGCAATCTGGGTGAGTCTCCAGGGAATTACACTAAGTGAAAATGGTAACCCCCAAAGGTTACATACTGTATGATTCCATTTCTTTAACCATTTTGAAATGAAACATTTTATAAACGGAGAACAGATCAGAGGTTGCCGAGGTTTAGTGATGAAGGGTCTGGGGAAAGAGAGGTAGATGTGATTATAAAAGGGGAACACGAGAGATTCTTGTAATGCAACTGTTCAGTATCTTCATTGCAGTGGTGGATAGACAAACCTACACACACACACACACACACACACACACACACACCAATGAAAACAACAAATTTGTGTAACATTGATGATTGTATCAATGTCAATGCACTGTTGTGATATTATAGTTTGATAAAATATTACCATTGGAGAGACTGGGTAGAGAGTACACAAGCTCAATCTGTATCATTTCTTAAAGCTGTATGTGTATCTTCATTTGTCTCGCAAAAATTTCAATTGAAAATGTATATGATCACAAATGTCACACTCATCCCATAGAACACTCTGTACTCAACAACCATAAACGGAATGAGTGAGAATTTGCAGATGATTACGAGCATTTTACCTGCTGCATCTCTGGGTGAGGTGGTGGGAAGGAGGTATGCCAAAAATTAAGAATTTTTGGCAACATGTCTAATTAATCACAATGCCATCATTTATGGAGACTATTGGGACTATGGTACGTTGTCTAAAGTTCAGGAGAACAGACATGGCAATGCAGCATCCAAAACTGAGAAGGTGCTCACTAACTAGACCCCGAACTGAAAATTATTTGGGGAGGCAGTATGACAAGGTCAGACAAGCATGTATTTTTGTTTTACAGGGGTGAGGTCAAACTTAATGTCCATTACTTGCTGATTATAAAAACCTCAGATTCATCTCTACCAAAATGGAATAAAATCCTTGCAAGGTTGTTATAAGTGGTATCTTTACAAGTAAAGCTCCTAGACATTCCCTAACACATTCTAAATTAGTCTTTTAAATTAATAGTACAAGTGAAGGGCTGCTCTTTAAAATGTAGTGTATTTTAAGTCTCCTTTATATTAGAATACCTCAGAAAACATTTGATACCCTTGAAGGTTATTGGTCTAGTATTCCCAAAACTCTTCCCTAGTTTTGTTTTTTTTTTTCTAGTGGTCCCAGTCTCCCTATGCACAGGAATGAATAAGAAAGCCAGCCTAGACTGGGAATTTCTCACCCCCAAACATAAAGTTTTGCCTGCTTGACTCAAGGGGGCCTTCCAATCCTCTATTGGGAATTTAAATCACAGAGAAGGTTGTTGTCATATTATGGCAGCTCACTAGAGAGTAGAACCATGACATTCAGATGCTGTGGTCCCTGGAGATGCAGAGAATAGAGTCATGACATACCATGGTCCCGAGAGAGGCCTAGGATTTTGGTCCTTCCTGGAGTCTTCCTGTTAACTGTTCCTCCAAACACGGAGTGATCCCAGTATCCTTCCAACAAATCTTACATCTCGCCTAAATTAGTGATTACTTCTATTGCTTGCAACCAAGTATTATGAATAGAAAGCCTTCCAAAATCACCTGGAAACTATTTCCCATTTGTGGGCCCTTCCAAAACCCCAGGGAACCTGGATTCCCAGCTGCCAACTCAGCCTCACAGGTTTCATCTCAAGCACAACTCCACAGATAGCAGCACCTTGTAACCATTCTCTTGTGGTACCACTCTCTAAAATCAATGTTAATTGCCAATTAAACAAGTTTGATGCTGACAGAATGTGAGCTAATTAGTAAGTATCAGAGCTCATTCCAATTATTAACCTTTATGGTTGTCATTTATAAAGATGAGGGCATGAATGACTGTGCTTCTCATTGTGAACCAGACATAAGGATAATAGATACAAGGGAAAGGTGCTAGGCTAAGGGGGAATTCCCCACAACAAGTTTTTATGCACCTTTCAGAAGTAAAGATGGCCATGACCTCTCTTAGGTCAACAGTTATATCAGAATCAAGAGGGGAGCTCTTTAAACACTATAAACAACTTGGGGAGCCTGGGGGGTTCAGTCGGTTAAGCATCTGACTCTTGGTTTCAGTTCAGGTCATGATCTCACGGTTTGTGGGTTCAAGCCCTGCATCTGGCTCTGTGTTGACAGTGCAAAGCCTGCTTGGGATTCTCTCTCTCTGCCCCTCCTCCACTCTCATTTTTTTCTTCCTCTCTCTCAAAATAAATAAACTTAAAACTATAAACAACTAGATCTTCACCCCCAGAAACTGGCTCAATAGGTTTGGAATGAGGCCCAGGAGACTGGCTTGTCTTATATTTCCCAGGTGATTTTCATGATCCACCAGAATTGAAAATCACTTAGACAAACATCCAAGAAACCCATTCCTAGTCCCCAGCGCAACCCCGTGGCTATAGATCTCTTATGAAATATGAATGGTGGCTGAGCTAGAAAGGCCAGGAAAGAGTGATAACTAATGTAACAGCAAGAGCAGGGGGCTACTGAGAATGGAGAGACCTAGATTTGGGTCCCAGATCTGAATCAGTGAGCACCAACCCATTCGGGACCTTAGTTCATCCATCCGTAAAATGGAATGTTCAATGCACAGGCTTCACATTCCTCCCAGAAATAGGAGACGTGCCAGGCATTCATGTGGGCAGTGACTACAAATAGTATACCAGTTTAAGAGATAAGTACCACTGAAAGGGGGAGCTTTTAAAGATAAACCCTATCTATGTATTGCATTTTAAGACTTAACTTTAGCTCTAATTTGGGTACAAAGCATTTAGACAGCAAGGTGTGAAATGCCTCCTTTGTAAGTTCAGCAATTCTTGAAAAGAAACCTCACCGACATGTGAGAGAGAAAACAGAACATGTCTTTTTACCAGTTTATTGCTTTCCAAATAATATCGAGGGCAGTGGTCTTTGTGGGGAAGCTGCCAAAGGCCTCCTAAAGACATTTACAGTGGACGTCCAATAAAGTAATTGACCACCAAATGATGAGAAAGTAACCATGAAAGCTTGACTACCTTATCTTTATAGGCGTTGTGTATACATAAGCAGGAATGGGGTTGGTAAAAATCCACTCTCCTATAAACTTGGTAATAGATAGGCTCTATGTGAGTTGAAAATTTTCCTCTTTTTTTTTTTTCCCCTTGGGTTTTAAACCAAATTCCAAGGATCCACCTATCATAGTGTTACACACGTGGACATCTGGCAGGGAAATAAATTATGGCTTACCTTAGAGAGTAGGGAAATGCATCCATTTATAAATGTTATTTTAGAAGGGACTGTCTGATCCTGTTTACTTATTAACTTCATTAGAAAGCTAATGAATCTCCTGCTGGGAAAATGAGAGGGAGCACAGGCTCGGGAAAGGGATGGGCAGAATTTCACACCCCTTCTCCAAATGGTGAGGTTATTTATGATTGCGATAAAATGGCACTGCATTTGGATGAAAGCGAAAACAACATAAAATAACAATCAACAGACATGATCCATACAAAAGTGTTACATTCTCTCAGCCACTGGACAAAAATCAAGATTTATACATGTCTGGGTCCTGCCTCATGGAAGACAAAAAGACTAGGCCATAAAAAGAACCCCTCTTTCCCATAATAAATAGGAAAACAACAAATCTGCAATCCAGACCCCATTCTCCAGTATTCTCATTTCTCTATTCTCTAACAAAGTAAGATGTTTGAGGGCTCAATATTTAGGGCAAACCCCTTTCTCATTCTGTTTTTTGGAACAAAGACTTTCACAAGTTGAGTGATGCTCCCTTCATTTAATGAATTTAAATTAAGTAGTTTGGAGAGGTGTTCTAGCTAATACCTGCCAACTGGCCACTATCCATCAGTGAGCGGCATGGCATGTCAGCAGGGTTGTGTATGTGTTGTTAACAATACCTGATTTTTTAAGGAAGGTGGCTACGCTCGGGAGTGAGGGCGTTATCCGTTGCGCATCATAAATCCCACTGTGTGGGCTTCTTGTTTGATTTCCCAAGGTGGAAGAATCTGTGGACTTCGGAGTTGAAAGAGACTTGAGAGATCATTTCACCTCATACCTTTGTTTATGAGGAAGCAGAAGGATGGCAAGAGTAATCCAATTTACTGGTAACTGAGATGGGCCAGAACCAGGCTTTCTCCTAGATCACTGGTTCCTGGTCCTACATGATGTTAAGAGGCCACTAGGGCACTTCGAAAATTATACATCCAGAGTAATCCTCAGCCTTACTAAATTGGAATCTCTTGGGCAGGACCCAGGAATTTAGATTTTTAGCACATTCCACAAGAAATTGTGAGGATATGCCAAATTTGAAAAACATGCATGATCCCACTCTGACTTCCATGTTAAGTACTTGGACGGTAACAAACCTCTTCAATGTGCTTAGATTCCCTTATGGTTGCATTAAAAAGAAAATAACCAGTAACAGATGAGTTAACTCAACACTATGTTAGGGGAACTTAAATCAGATTGTGGTTTGTATCCTATACTCCAAATCATTATCAGCATCTGGTGTAGAAAAACCAAGAAATATATTCACCTTGCCCTTTTGCTAAGCACAGATTAGTATGCAAAGAGGAAGACTCCACAGTGTTCTCTCAAAAGAAGTGTATCACATCCAGGCCTTACATGCTTAGGATTCTAGATGTGCTCTGCACCCTGCCCTCCTAAAGTTACCAGCACAACTGTCATGTGGAACCAGGTGGAAGCTGCTGGGCTAGGCAGATGTGGACCTATCAACAGATGTTACTGTTTATATTAAGTTATGACTAGATTACAGACATTTTGCATTACATGTACCATCTCAGTGACTTCTCACAAAGCTCTCACAAGACAGGTCTTACTGTCATCCCATTATATTGGTACGTAAATGAGGCTAAGAGAAATTAAAACACTGCTCAAGGTGGTATAACTAATAAGCAGTAGAGTTGGGATTCACATCCAGGCAGTCTGAATCCAGGACCGACTCCTTATCCACTACTCATATTCAATCCCACCAATTACCCAGTGTTTCCGAGAACCATGGGAACCAATGGTACAGGAGAGAGCCTTTCCTATTAAGAGTTTCACACCCTAACAGAGAAATAAATGTTTTATATTAAACAGCAAAACAAAAAATAGGTGCCATATTGATCACTTCTCTAATTCCTTCCTAGAATTATTTTGCACCCTTTATAGAATGAGATGGGTGGTAATAAAAATATAAGTATTTCTATAGCAGGGCAACTTCTTGCAGAATGCACTGTATTTTGTATATACATATTATTCGTGCATATGCCTGATGTTGGTTCCTAGTACATTAATCTTACCTCTCAACAAAACGAAACATTCCTCGAGGATAACAAGCATGACATAATTATCCTGCATCCCCCAGCAATGAGCACAGGGCTGCTTATATAATTGATGCTCAATTAATATCTGTTCAATTGAATGCTCTGTGACCCATTCAGGAGCTTTCACCAGATTTATTACTACTGAAAGCAAATAGAAGGAGGCCCCAGTTCTAGGGAGAGGATTTCACAGCCTGTATCATCAGCCCAGCCTTCGGGACTTCACATATGAAGAGCCTAGCGAATAGGACGGGAAGTTTTTAATTAACAGCCTAACAAAAAAATGTCATTCCAATCTGCAGTTTTGTTTCCATTAATTCACTCAGATTCAGCAGCAATTCCACTAAGGAATTGGGGTGAGCAGCTGCAGAGGGAGGGAAACACATAAATAAATCATGAGTGTCATTAAAATTTGTAAACTAATAACTTCTGGGAAGTCTTAGCAATTATTATCAGGGTTTTCTTGGCAAACAAAAAATTAATAAATCCAAAGGTCTCCATTTTCTATTAAAAAAAAAATACAGCATCCCCCAGAAAGGTCACTGACAGAACAATTAGGGGAGGAAATAAATGGTCCAGCCAACAGCTTGCAAACCAGATGAAAAGTCACTGGATTCCCCAGTGGCAGGAGGATGAGACAACTCAATACAAGGAAAGCGACAGGCCAAGGCAAGGCTGATGCTGCAGCCGATTTGGGGCCACTGGTACTTCAGTTCAGCTCTCCAAGCCCTTCTTTAGTGTAGCCCAAGTGCTATGCGTTATAGATCCAGAAACATGAAAGGCACATGGCCCCTGCTCTTGGGAAGCTCACAGGCTGGAAACAAATCACAACACAGTATAAGTGGTGCCGGTGGTGAGCAGAACAGGGGCACCCCACTCGGGGAGGAGGGGCAGGGAAGCTTCCCAGAAGGATGAGCCCAGGAGGCGGTATGCTCCATAAACACCTTACCCCGGAACTCCTCTCTCTGCTCTCTGGGCCCTAGGAAAAACGGCTGAGCAACCTGGTTGCTTTTCTAAGGGCACAACGTGTCTCACACTGTTGTCAGGAAGAAGAGCCGGCACCAAGAAGCAGATCAATTACCAGATTCCATAGGATTACCAACCCTCCCTGAGCGTTTTCCACGGGTGGGCACTGTATACCAGGCACTATGCTAGGCAGTTCACACATTGTATTTCATGTGAAACATCATAACCACACTATGAGGTGGGCACCCGTATAATCCTCATTGTACAGTAAAGAAATGGAGGCACAGAGAGGTGAAGAAACTTGTTCAAAGTCACTCCGTGGCTAAGTGGAGGAGTGTGGACTTGAACCCAGGCCACCAGTCTCCGAGCTTCTATTCTTAATTACGTCGATGAGCAGGAAACAGATCAACTAATGCTCAGCCTTTAAATCTGAACTTATCTCTCCTTTTTTGGGTCAGGCTTCTATCAAATCTAACAGTACTGGGGGCCAGCATCACTCTTGACTGATGGGCAACCTCCAGATTTGACACATTATGGACTGAAAACACCCCGAAAGTGAAGCCCTGGGTCTTTTAAATTTTTTTTTTTTAACATTTATTTATTTTTGAGACAGAGACAGACAGAGCATGAACGGGGGAGGGCAGAGAGAGAGGGAGACACAGAACTGGAAGCAGGCTCCAGGCTCCGGGCCATCAGCCCAGAGCCCGACGCGGGGCTCGAACTCACGGACCGCGAGATCGTGACCTGAGCTGAAGTCGGACGCTTAACCGACTGAGCCACCCAGGCGCCCCAGCCCTGGGTCTTTTAAAAAAATATCAGTCCCCAACCTCCTTAAGTCTATAAGCATGAATTCTCTATGGAAAATGTCCATTGACTAAAGGATACAAACAGATGGTTGTGCTAATAACCAGTTATTAATATACAGCCATCCTTGCATTGGTAGAGAAAAAATTTGACCCTCCCCCCAGGATAACAGCACCGAGGAGTTTCAGAAAGAATGTCATGAGGGCTTAAGATACCCCTACCCTACCGAATGCTTTTCAACAGTCTTTTGTCTATTTAGAAGTAGATGGCCTCTGAATTATTAATCCGGCAAGGCGAATAATTATATCCCACTGTAACCTGGCAGGGAGTGTCATCTTGTCATGACAGCTGCTGCTCCAGGCTCCTCTGCTGTACAGAAAATTGAAGAAGAATCCCCTAAATTCAATTTCAACTTGGTTAAGCATGTTGGGCCAAATCACAAAACTGAAAGGGTGCGTGTTTAATTTAGTTTCTTTTTCTCTGCACACTGTGTTAGTAAGGAAGATCACAGTGCTCTAGGCTCTAACTGCAAAATACATCATCATTATCGGGACAGAAAAGAGAATGGGAGACGCAGATCTCTAGGGGATGAGCAGGAAAGACAATGCAAGGTTTGAAGAAATGCTGTGAGGCCCCAGCACATTGGAAAATTCCCCCGAAGGATAGAAACAGCCCCTTTTCTCTCTCTAGCTCTATGCAGGGGTTGCTAAGCAGGGCTTTATCAGACCCATGAACCCTTGGAAACAGAGCACAAAAACACATTCATATGTAACAATTATCCAGAGGGAAAGCCTACAATATCCACCAGCATTCCAAATCCTTATAAGGTCACACCATATGAATCTGTTATCTGCAAACCATGCTTAGTGTAACAAACACTCTTTGGTTTGGCTCCTTCTGTGAACATGAAGAGACCCACCCAAACGTTCCCTCCCTGGTCCAAGACCAGCTGCTCTCTCTTCCTGCTGCTTGGCTCCCTTTTCTCCTGCAGCTCAGGCTTACCTGCCCTTTTCCCTTGTAGTAAGGACGTTTTTCCACTTCTCACTTGCCAAGTCACATCCCACCCATCAGTCCAACCCCCAGCTCATAGAATCCTGTCTACAGAGGAACATCCTCTTGTTGCTAGAAACCGATACTTCAATTCCCTCTAATCAGCACAAGGAACAACCATCTAAATCACTCTTCTCCCCTCCCTAATCCCCTGAAGATCTCTGCTAATTCATCCATATCACAGAATATATCCCCTTGGTGCCCTATAATTTCCATCACATGGACCCCGACATCATTGGATCCTTATAAACAAAGTCAATAATGGGATGAACACTATACAAACACAGAGGGTTATAATAATCAATCATTACAATTAAGTGAACACTTCCTACGTGTGAGCCACTCTTAAGGGTTTTTACATTTATTATTTCATTTAGTCCTTGCAAATCATCCACTAATTCATTGAGCAAACATTTATTAAGTATCTCCTATGTGCCAGATACTGTCCTAGGTACAGAGAGTATAGCCCTGAATTAAAATGGAAAAAAGTCGCTCTCTACAAGCTTAGATGTTAGTGGTTATAGGCAGACAATAAATCATTCAATAAGTAAAATATTTAGCATGCCAGATGGGGGTAAGTACTAAGGAGGAAAATGCAAGTTGAGTGATGGAATGTGAAGTCCTGGAGAAAGGCCTCCCTGATTAGAGGAACCGAGAGGGTAAGGAACAGAGGCACTGCCCGCCCCGCCTTGGAGAGGAGCAGAAAAAGGCAATGAGGGTAAGGGCCGTGGAGGGGACAAGGTGATGTGTCTCAGGGAAGGCAAGAACAATGTGGTTGCAGCAAAGGGGGTTTCTGTACTATCTCGAACTTACATCCAGGGAAAGAGAGATGCGCTGAATGGTGACCACCCAGAAAAATATGTTCAACATCCTTACCCCCAGAGCCTGTCACAGAGCTTGTTTGACAAAAAAAGGATCTTTCCAGATGCATTTAAGGATCTCAGGAAGAGATCATGCTGGATTATCCTTGGGCCTAACTCCAATGGCAACCGTCCTTACAAGGGACAGGAGAGGAGGGGGCCAAGGAGATGACGTAGGCAGAGAAGGAGGACCATAGCCTTAGCTACAAGGAATGCCAGCAGCCGCCAAGGCTGGAAGGATTCTCTCTAGAGCCTTCAGAGGGAGTGCGGCCCTACAGACACCTTGATTTCAGACTTCCACATTCCAGAACTGAGAGACAGTACATTTCTGCCGCTTTAGGCCAGGCAGTTAGTGGTACGGTGTCACAGCAGCCCCAGAAAACTGATACAAAGAGGTTAAAAAGTTACAGAGCTCTTTGGGTGGGTGAGGTGGGGTCTGAATCCTGGCGAGTGCACATCAGGGTGCCCTTAGGCTGCCTATGGTCTCTGGTACACACCAGTGAATATACTGGCTCTTATGACCACAGGCCACACACTTCATTACTTAAGGGCCTCTAGCAGTAAGCATGGCCTGGGCCTGGGCATGGGCCCCTGGCTGTGCCTGGCCCACCCCTAGACCTAGCCAAACCTTTCTTGAAATATGGGCTGCCAGGTAGAGCTTCTCCAATTGCAAGGGCAGGATCTTCTGGCTTGTTTTTATTATTTGCCCTCCGAAGGCAGTGCGCGAGTCAGGCTTCAGGTATCACCATAGTATCACTGCGATTGGGCCTGAGAGGAAGTTTTCTGAGGCTCTACTTCCCCAGGAGTCCTGTGTGAGTGGAAACAGGCATGCTCTCATCTATTAGAGGAACAGTGCTTTCTTATATCTGTGCCAATTTTCACTGAGCAGCAAAGTTAGGTTTTGGACATCCTGTGCGAATGGAGGCAGGCCTGAGTCGATATGAGCAATTAACCCCTAAATATTTCATTGATGCTGTGACTGTTCCCCCTTCCTGGGAAACAAACTCTGGCCAGTCCTCTGCAAACAAACAGGTCGGATGAAGAAGAAGCAAGGCACACAGATATTCATGCCCCAGACCACGTCTGCTCTAAGACCCCAGGAAACCCTCAGGACAGAGGTCTGGGATGGTGACGCAGCCCAGTGAAGAGCCTTTTGTGACAGTGCCCCCTCCCCAGTGTTTACAAATGACAAAGCGAACGGCACAGACAACACAGCCTTCCCAGAGCCTGAAGTGCTGACTCAGAGAGACTGATGGAATTTGCTGTTGCCCTGTCACTGCCCGCAGTGTGCACATGTGCTGTGTAGAGCCGGGCGCCAAAGCGCCCAGTGCAGAGAAAGTCCTCAGGCCTCTGCTTCAGTTAAGCTCTCCCTGATCTAACCACCAGCATCCTTCTCTCTGTCCTGTGACCCGCGTCCCGTCAGAGCGAACTTATCCAGCAGGCACAATGGGCACAGTGCCGAGGGCTTACCATACTTTTAAGGATCCACAAACATGTTTCATTTCTTTTAAAGTCCAAACAAAAAATGAACTTTGAGGCTGAAAAAAGTTTCCATATACTATATTAACACACTTATCTTTATGCCATTGCAGCCATAAAATACATATTTCGATATATATTAAAATATATGTATTACCAATATACATTTTAACGTATATTAAATTTATTAAATATATAGTAAATGTTTATTAAATATATAGACATTAATATACAGTAAGCATTTATAAATATGTATAGTGAATATACTAAAATATATGTATCAAGAAGCCCATGAAGGTCCCCATCTGGACCTGATCCCCACGTGTATCTATTCCCACAAGGACAGGTAAGAACCACAGCATCTCACAGATGCACAGGGCGGGAAATGGTCCTTGGGCCAAGACTCACGCCCAAGGCAAGACTCTCCCCTCAGCAGACTCCCTGACCCACGGCTCTTCTCATTCCGGGCATGCTCCCCTGATCTCTCTAACCAGACGTGTGTCCCTCAAGCAGAACGAGACAGCGCAGGAACGCAGAAGCAACAATGGTGCCAAGCAGGCAGGGCTGTGACAGGCCCCCAGAGAGATAAGCAGAGTGCTACGGGAGTTCACAGGTGGGGCTGTCCATTCCACCTGGGGGGCTAAGGGGCTCTTCCATGAGGAGGATTGCTTCCTGCCTCTTCCAAAACGTGCCCCCCAGCCGCGTGGCTGGCATTCTTCAAGTGAGCCAAGCCACAGAAGCTTGTTAAGAACCTCTAATCCACTTACCTCCAGAGTGAGCTCTCAGTCACGCTCCCCAGGTTGAAGTCGTACAGCTTCGTCAGGATAAGTATAACCTGTGATGGGGATGGGGAGGAGGGCAGAGAAGAGGAACAAAAGGGGAGGAAAAAAAAGCAAGCTTACTTTAGTTTGTGTAACAATATACAGTGCATCTCAAATCACCCAGAGGAGGGTTTAGTATTTATCTGTTGAGTGGAGGGGTATTATAGGATCAAGCAAGGGAAAACAATTATTAATTTAATGCATTCCTGTAACTGGTAGCATTTATTTTAATCCTGACGACGCTTTGCATTTGAAGTAAAACAAGCCAACAGGAATTAACTGGGTTATCGACAGTGGTTTCTCTACATCTGTCCTCCTTAAGGTGAGGTGCTGGCCGGCTGGCTCTGATCACTCGTACAGCCACCCAGGGATCAGACGATGGGCTTGCTTTTGATCTGGAGATGACTCTGACTTACAGACTTGGACCCAATGGTAAGAAGCAACCGAGCCTAATTCTCTCCATCTACAGACGGGTTCAAAGAGATTCTGTGTTTCCATTACTAGCGCCTCAGCAGCCGCATCTACTTGAATGGGAGGTAAACCCAGTCCCCAACATCCCCTGATGCCATCTGCCATCTACCATTTGGCATCTGTCCTCATCATGGAGTAAGAAGCAGGTCATTGGACTCCACTGGACTCTGGGACCACTTTCCTGACATCAGCTGAAATTCAGAAACCCAAAAGGAAGCTGTACATGAAAGAGAGCTGGAGCTTTCTCTAATAGAGTTAGCAGTTTCCCGAAATGGTCGTGGGCCGGTCTGGTCCTAGGCCCTTTAAACTTCTCCAGCTGGGGACCTGGATATCAGACGTCTCCCTGCCTGCCCACTGTGTGCCTGGACAGTGGCTTAGGCACAACTCCGAATCACAAGGATGCCAAGTGCATGCACCTGAATCGATTTTAATCAAAACACAGGTGCCTAATATACAGTGCCTGCCTGCACACGTGATAATCCAGTTATACATAATTGTGTTTATCTAAATTTAATGCACAACTCATTTCACTTTTTTCAGTTCCTTCCCATTCCACAATTTAACTTCCTCCAGTTCATTTGCACAGCAGCCATTAAACTCTTTCCAAGATAATGAATTTCTGCTACCAAGATGGGACTTTCTCATTCTAGGTATCTATTTAAGATTAAAGAAAAATAATCAGCCATTATATTGAACATTTTTATGGCATCTCACTGACAACAGAACACTCACTTTGAGATTTACTAACATCCAACACCCCATGAGGTCTGTCCGCACCATTTCCATTACTTTTATGTAAACTAAGAAAAAATTAGAGGCAAGGATGTGACCCATTATAGGTCAGAGAGAGTCCATGGCAAAGTTGGTTTGGGATGCTCAACTTCTCTGCAGGGCCACAATGGAAGGGCTCTTCCCAAGCGTGCATTCTTTGATGGAGAGTGGTGAATGGGCAAGAAGCAGCCAAGCCAAGAAAAATATCAATGACATGGCTATTTGCACAACAGTAAAATCTACCAAGCTACCTGTCCTATTGACATAGCACAACAGTAAGGAGTGTATATCCATTGCAGAGAACTGCTCCCCACAGCCACTCAGTGGTTCTTGCCTCTCCCATTCATGGAGTTTTCCTCATTTGTTAAATTCAGGGGCTGATGAAAACAAGGGACTTATCCCCACCTTCCCCAACCAAATGCCTAGGAATGCACCAATAATCCTGTTTGCTGGATAACCCGCACAACAGACTTCACCTCCCCTTTCTTTTATCCTCTCTCATCTACAAAGTCGTTCCCACAGTCACTATGTAAAAAACAGGGGCTGGCTATGTGCTGGCCATCCCAAATTCTGGACAAACAAACTCAAAACTATGCTTTTCTAGAAATAGGTCAGAACACCCATCCAGAGCTCTGCAGGAGCAAATTAGGTCATTTCATTTTCTCCCAATATCAAGCCTTCAGGGACATCAAAAAACCTCCAAAAAGTGCAAAGTCCACACAGAGAGAAGAAAGAAGTGTAGGGGGTAAGAGTTCCACTTAACCAATAGAGAGCTTCTAACAAACACCTGGGTCTAGAAAGCCCTGGAAAGAGCCCAGAGCTGTTCTCATTCTATCAGTGTCCTGGTTCCCTCTGCCTCAGGATGAACTTGACTCCTTAGCCTGGTATGTAACACACTACACACACACATATGCACTACCCACACACACGTACTACACACACTCCTCCAACCACTTTTCCCCAGTTCTCAAGACGCTGTCTTCCGCTATAGCAATCCAAGTTTCTCAAGGCTCTGCAAATAAGCCAAACCTGTTCTCACACCTCTGCTTTCTTTCTTCCATGCTATGTTGTATCAACTGTGCCTCAGCCTTTTATTACCACCTGCACCTGCCTGCCTGTTGTTCAAGAAACAACTTGAAGCCCACCTTCTCTAGGCAGCCTCCTAGGACCATACCAGCCATCAGAGTTATCCCTCTTCTAAAGTCCTATCGCACTTAAAATGGAATTACATAACTTGGCACTTAGTCAAACGCTATCCTGTTACCTTCTGGATGTCACAGGATTTGCGTTCCCAGCTAGATTGAGGCGGGGTTCGTATTTTGTACTTCTGTCTCCCTAACAGGCAAGCTCAACATGTCAAAGGTTCCTAAAAATAATCATTTTGAGTCAATAGAAGATAATGGTGTTTTGGTGATGAATCATAGTCTTCAGATGGGAATGGTATTAATCTAGTCTCTTTCCCTCACTGTACAGATGGGGAAACTGATGCACAGAGAAAGGAAGGGACTGGTTAAAGTCTCAATAATGTGTGACCTTGACCAAGTGCCCAGGGCACTGTTCTTCCATGTCATGAGTACAGCTGGAGCTAACAGTCACCAGAAAGCCTTTAAATGCAGATTCTAAGGTCCCACTCCCAGCAGGTTTGACTTGGTGGGTCCTGAGTGGGGTCCAGAAATCTTCCTGTGGTAACTGGAGAACTACACTTGGGAAAGACTCCATCCCACTATGATTCCTCTCCCAACACTGTTGCTGCAGTGACACCGCCCTTGCACCGTGCTGAGATCCTAACCTAGAAAAGCATCCCGTCCTTTAAATGTAGCCGAACTTCAGAAAGCATGCAGAAAGAGACGTATGAGGAAAATGCCTCCGCAAAATCAGCCCTGCATTTCCCAGAGGAAAGGGGTGAATTAGGGGCTGGAAGCTTCCACTCCCCTGGTGCCAGCACAGAAGGGCAGTAATAAAGCGATGAAGAGATGATAATGTAACCTTTAGCCTTGAGATACTCTGTGCCAAGCAAACAAAACCAAGAGGGAAACAAGGCCTGCCCATCCCTGGCTTCTCTCACCACTCAGAGCCTTCCGAAGGCCACCAGAGAGGAGGGAATTAGGGAAGAAAACTGAAAGCAGATGCAATAAAGCCACTAAGCCCCAGACCATGAGGCAAGGACTCAGATCAGAAAGAGGATGCAAGTGTGCCTCAGGAATCACCAGCGGATGGGATGTGGGGTGCGGGAAGGCTAAAGGGCTAATCCTGGATCCACAGCAAAGCCTGACTTGACTCCTCTTCAGAAGATACTCCCAGATGAGAGCTGGCAGTCAAATTCAGCAAAGGAAAAGCAAAGAGTAAACGTTAATTGAACCCTTACCAGGCAATAAACACTACATGGAGTGCTTCTCAATCCTCACAACAAATTCTTGAGACTAAGCAAGTGTAATATAATATCCCCATTCTATAGATGAGAAAACTGAATCTCAAGCGCTAAGCTAATTATACCCCCACCCCAGGCACACAACTAGCAGGAGACGGCACTAGCAGGAGACAGTGCTTCCACCCCTGGCTATATGACACGCTGTGCTCACTCTGCTCTAATGTGATGCTACTCCAGGCAGCAAGTGTTTCTGTGAGCCAGTTGTGTGCAAGACAAGGAGCAGGCACACAGAGAGGAGAAAAGCACACCCTGGCCCTCAAGGAGTTGCACATTCTCTCCTGAAGTTCACAGATACTTACTGGGCTCCTCTTAGGTGAATTGGGAAGGCACCAGCTAAACTCTGGGACTCAGGGAGAGATCCAGAGTTCAAGGCCCAAGGATGAAGGGAACTTCTGTTTTCTTTGTTCTTGGAGAAGGAAATAGGAAACAGAGTTATGGAAGGAGAAAAGACCCAGACAAACTGCTGAGAGACCCAGGTTTGCTGAGAGACAAACTGCTGAGAGACCTCCAGGCAGCAGGATTGCTGCCTAAAATGTGAAAATACATTGGAATAATTCATGAGTAAATAGCATTTCTCTCTTAATATAAGCTATACACACACACACACACACACACACACACAGTATAAAGAGAAATCCGCAGACATGTATGTGTGT